>NC_069737.1:10059016-10359016 GCF_027358585.1 Pangasianodon hypophthalmus | reverse complement strand
TTGTACATTCAGTGCAGCCCGTGGCTCACATACATACGCCCTGACTGCCAACTCGCCAGGGAACCATAACACTGTACAATCAAGTATGATGAGGGGGGACACGATGAAGAATATGAAACACTGTGGGATGAGCAAGTGGAAGGAACCCAACACAGTATCAAAATAACAAACCTGATTGTGGGACCCCAAGGGGCAGCAGCAACAGTTCATCTGCCCAATCAGATTGCTCAATGGTACCAGGTCGAAAAAAATTCCGCTCCACATGTTTCCTTGAGGGTCGGGCAAGGTTTTGAATCAAAGGACTTAGGCCCCATGATAAGGGAAGCAAGTTAATTGCCCAACTGGACACCCGTAGGTGAGGGATTGAGTGTGTCACCAGACAGGAAATACCTGAAGATAGAACAGGCAACGGTAGACGTCTTGGATGCCAAAACGTTACTGATCTGCAAACAGATAAGCAGTAGGACTCGAGTAGAAGAATAGGGCAATTGTCCCAATGGGCAGAAGGCCAAGAACTCATTGAGCAAGAAATAGAACAAGCACTAAAACAAGTCCCAGATCAGCTGTGTACCAAACACCCCACGGATGTGGGATTGGTGAAAATTCAACTCAGACTTAACACGAAGTTACAGAGGCAATATCCATGGTCGAAACAATATCCATCAGAGGCAATATCCATTGTTGAAACAAGCAGTGGAGGGAATAAGACCAACGATCGATGGGCTAGTTGAAGCAGGAGTGTTAATCCCAACCAAAAGTCCTTGCAACACCCCCATTTTTCCGATCAGAAAGCCAAACTCAGACAAATGGAGACTGGTCCATGATCTACAACCAATAAACTGTATAGTGATAGCAGAAACCCCTGTAGTGCCGGACACACACACGTTGTTATCAAATATATAGTGGTTGCAGTGGCGCTGTGAGAGCAGCAGCCTGTTACAGCAGCTCCGAGCCAAATGTGAAGTTTTTTTTTTTTTTTTTTACTTTTTTAACTTGTCTGTGTCTTTTTTTTTCCCTAGTTTTTTTTTCTCTTTTTTTTCTGTTTTAGATAACACTCATCATGTTTCACATACACCTTTTTCCCGTTTTGATGGTCTTTTTGCTGTTCTCATCACTTTTTGTGGTTGGGAGCTGGGCTCAGCAGAGCGGTTTAGTTTAGGTACACATGCGACCAGCTGTTAGCGCTCTCCAAAACAACGCTTCCTCCCAGAGACAGGCATAAGATCCCAGCAGAGCTCAGGAAGAGACGCCGGGGTTGTAGAGCCGGTGCGAAACTGAGAGCGTAAAAGAGAAGATTTAAACCCGTGGTCCCGTCTGTTATCATGGGGAACGTCAGGTCCTTGGGAAATAAGATGGACGAACTGTGTGCACTGATTCGGACCCAGAGGGAGTACCGGGATAGCAGTTTAATGTGCTTTACGGAAACTTGGCTGCATACGGACTTCCCTGATCACAGCGCCTCCATACCCGGCTTTAAGCTCATTCAGGTGGACAGAGATGCAATGCTCAGCGGTAAGAGGAAAGGTGGTGGGATTGCTGTTTTCGTAAATGAAAGGTGGTGCAATTCCGGGCATGTTACCATGAAGGAACGTCTCTGCTCCCCGGACATTGAACTTTTAGCCGTGAGTATGCGCCCATATTATTTACCACGTGAATTTTCCTGCACCATGATAATCGGTGTTTACATCCCACCGTCAGCTGATCAGACAGCAGCGCGCGACGCCATACACAGCACTGTTGCTAGGCTACAGTGTCAACATCCTGAGGCATTTGTGACCATAACCGGAGACTTTAATCATGTAAATCTGGATTCTACTCTCCCAAATTTTCACCAGTTTGTTGACTGTTTCACACGGGAAAATAGAACACTGGACCATCTGTATGCAAATGGCAGAGATGCTTACAGAGCCACTGCACTACCCCCACTCGGTAATTCAGATCACAATCTCGTCTCTTTAACACCTCAGTATGTTCCTGAAGTTCAAAGGCAGCCTGTATCCACAAGGACGGTGAGGGGGTGGACACAGGAAGCCAGTGAGACCCTGCAAGACTGCTTCGAGACAACAGACTGGAATGTGCTTTGTGAACCACACGGGGATGACATTAATAGTATCACTGACTGTGTCACAGACTACATTAACTTTTGCCACAATACCATCATCCCTACTCGAACCGTACACTGTTATCCGAACAATAAACCTTGGATCACCAGTGACCTGAAAGATCTGTTGAACAAGAAAAAGAGGGCCTTCAGGTCTGGTGACAAGGAAGAACTAAAAAGGATACAGCGGCAACTAAAAATGAGACTGAGGGAGTGTAAAGACTCGTACCGGCAGAAGCTGGAGAGGAAACTTCAGCAAAATAACATCAAGGATGTGTGGATGGGCATGAAGCAGATCACAGGCTTCAGCATGAAAGAACATCAGCAGGGGGGCAGCTTGGACAGGGCCAACGAACTGAATGTGTTTTTTAACAGGTTCAGCACAGGACCCCCTGCTGGGCCATCCCACACAGGAACAGTCCTGACACCCTTGCAGACACCAAATACACATCTACAGCAACACCACACCCTGCTGAGTATCCCTGACCACAACCCCCCACTGCCTTCCTCAACTGGACTGACCACATCCTCTCACTTGACTGTGACGACCAACCAGGTGAGAAGACAGCTGGAGAGACTTGATCAAGGCAAGGCTGCAGGCCCTTGTATTAGTCCCATGGTTCTTAAGTCCTGTGCTACTCAGCTGTCTGGTATCCTGAAGCACATCTACAATCTAAGTCTTATGCAGGAAAGAGTACCGGTGCTATGGAAAACATCTTGTCTAGTACCGATACCTAAGAAAGCCACCCCATCTGGCCTCAATGACTTCAGACCGGTTGCCCTGACATCACATGTCATGAAAGTGTTGGAGAGACTAGTTTTAACCCATCTGGTGCCACAGGTGAAACCTGCACTGGACCCACTCCAGTTTGCTTACCAGCCTCATGTGGGTGTGGATGATGTGGTCATCTATCTGCTGCAGCATACTCACTCTTACCTGGTTGGAAGTGGTGATACTGTGAGGATCATGTTTTTTGATTTTTCCAGTGCCTTCTACACCATCCAACCATTCATGCTGAGTGAGAAACTGCTCAGAATGTGTGCCAACACATCCACCATCTCCTGGATTGCTGACTACCTGTCAGATAGGCTTTCAGTACAACTCAGAATCATGCCACCTGCAGAAGTTTTCCGACGACTCTGCAGTGGTAGGATGTATTAGGGATGGACAGGAGTCGGAGTACAGGACTCTACTGGATAACTTTGTGGACTGGTGCACTAAGAATGACCTACTCCTAAATGTGACAAAGACCAAGGAGATGGTGGTGGACATTAGGAGGACTAAAACTTTGACTAAGCCCATAACCATCATGGGTGAGGATGTTGAAATTGTTAACAACTACAAGTATTTGGGTGTACACTTAAATGACAGACTGGACTGGAGGACCAACACTGACGCTGTGTACAAGAAGGGAATGAGCAGACTCTATTTTCTGAGGAAGCTCAGATCTTTCAATGTATGCAACAAGATGCTGGAGATCTTCTATCAGTCTGTAGTGGCGAGTGCCATTTACTGTGCTGTGGTCTTCTGGGGGGGCAGCATCAGTGCCAGGGATACCATCAGGATTAACAAGCTTATTTGCAAGGCTGGATCTATCATTGGACACAAACTAGAGACGTTTGAGTCCGTGAGGAACAGGAGGTCACTGAACAAACTGCTCTCCATCATGGACAATCCGTCTCATCCACTCTACAACACACTACAGAGTCAGCGGAGCTCATTCTCCAAAAGACTCATTCAAATTCATTGTCACAGAGAACGTTACAGGAGTTCATTCTTACCATTCGCAATAACATTGTACAACAGCTCACCTGTGTGTGACAGATGATAACACTTTCAGATGATAACACTTTCACATTACACTACTACAAGGAAGCTATCATTTAGAAAGCTGTCATTATATTGTACATTCTCAAGGTTCTTCATATTCATCATTATTCACTACCAGTTTTCACAAGTGTACTTATGTAAATACTGATGTAAATCTGGTTAAATCTGGTTAAATCTACAACTGTGTTCCATATCTGCACTACTACATTTAATTTAACTTATTGTATTTTATATTTTATATTTTGTGAGTTTTTTTTGGGAATGAGCAGACTCGTACGTGTACATGTACGTATTGTATCTTGCTACTGACCATGCTGCTGTAACACAAGAATTTCCCTCATGGGATCAATAAAGTATATCTATCTATCTATCTATCTATATATATCTATATATCTATCTATCTATATATATCTATATATATATATATATATATATATATATATATATATATATATATATATATATATATATATATATATATATACCCGAAGGAACCAAGTGGTACACGGTGATTGATCTGTGCTCAGCATTTTTTAGTGTACCGTTGCACCCAGAGTATCAGTTCCTGTTTGCTTTCATGTATGGTGGACGACAGTACACTTACACCAGGCTACCACAGGGATACTGTGAGAGCCCCTCAGTATTTAACCAAGTGCTGGCCCGGGATTTGGCGAATCTGGATATCCCCAGTATGACTTTGCAGTATGTAGACGATCTCCTTCGTTTGTAGCCAAACGAAGGAACAATGTTTACAGGACTTGCTAAAAGTGTTGACAAAAATGGCTCGAAATGGGCATAAGGTAAGCAGAGACAAGTTGCAGTTCTGCTGACAAAAGGTGGAATATCTAGCTAGAGTGCTTGAAGGTACTACATGAAAAATTTCACCGGCACACGTGGAAGCAATTCACAAGGCGCCGCGGCCTCAAACTGTGCAGCAGATGCTGTCTCTCCTGGGTCTAGCAGGATTTAGCAGACCTTGGATTTGTGATTTTGCTCTAAACCTCTTAGAGACATGATGAAGGCAGCCGACCAAACAAATTTGGGTGCCCCCTTAGTCTGGACAGAGGAGGGCAGTGCAGCATTTGAGGCAATAAAAAGCGCCCTAGTCTCGGCCCCGATGTTAGCCTGTCCAGATTATGGTAAGCCATTCTATCTCTGTTTGCGTCAGCCATATTGGCACAACAGCAACAAGGTATTGGAAGGAAACCAATCGCATATTTTAGTATGGCTCTTGATAATGTGGAGAAGAGCATGCCACCATGTTATTGGGGATTGGCGGAGGCAGCATTCACTTACCAAAAGGTATCTACAATCACAATGGGGCACCCGGTAACTGTTTACACTTCTCATGCATTGCATTCGCTGCTAACCAGCCAGAGGTTTGTGATAACTAACACCCGCCGAACAGGATATGATGTGACGCAGATTCGTTTGAAGTAATATCAAGCGCTAGTGTACTGCAACCATGCTCTGCCCAATTATCGGAGATTAAGGCACTAACTGCAGAATGCAAATTAGGTGCAGGACATTCCTGCACAATTTATACTGACTCGGCATATGTGTACGGGGTTTGTCATGTGTTCGGGCCAATATGGGCACAAAGGGGCTTCCAGAGAGCTGACGGTTCTTCCATTACACATGGGCCAGCAATTTCAGACTTGGTTGAAGCAATGATGCTGCCACAAGCGCTAGCCATCGTAAAGTGTAAAGCCCACAAATCAGATGGGGAATGGGTTAGCAAGGGTAACTGGGCGGCAGATGAGGCAGCCAAGAAAGCAGCCGTAGGAGAAAATTATGCAAAAGTGAACATGCAGGCAGGAGAATTAGAGGAGGCAGGCACACAGGTGTCAGAGAATGACAAATACCAGGAGGTAGGAAGTGGAGAGGAGAAAGAAATGTGGAAGAAGCGAGGTGCAGTGCAGGACCCCAATATGGGGACATGAAGGAGTGTGGAAGGTATGTGGGTAGCGCCGCTAGGGTTATTACCAATGCTCATCAAGAAGGGCCGTGATCCTCCCATCGGTGCAGGTCCACCGCAACCTGGCATGGATTAACTACATTTGGTATAATCAACAGCGTTTCTTTAACCACACCATCGCAGCATTGTCATTGCACCAAGAGCAGCTACATGCTACCACCCTTATGACAGTCCAAAACCGCTTTATCATTGACATGATGCGTGGACCAGACCAAGGTGTCTGTGATGTTATTGGTGTGGACTGTTGCACGGTGGTCCCCTTACACACTGGCCCAGCAGGCCCACTAAGTACTCTATTGGAACGTATGACCTGGGCAAGGGATGAAATGGTCTCAAATAACGTCACACCCGAACCGGGTTGGTTTAACTGGTTATTTTCCACAGATTGGCTAGCCGATCTAATGCGTCTCGGGACCATACTCCTGGTGACTCTCCTCATTATCGGCCTTATCATGTGCTGTGGGATCCCCTTCCTGCGCAGCCTAATAGACAAAACTGTGCAATGCATACATTGTTTGGACAATACTTGCTGCTCCCCTTGGAGGAAGTGGTGGAAAAGGACTCAATTGATGAGGAGCTCTCAGATTGCCCCTGGCTCCTTGATGTAATGTAATGTAAAGTTTTCAGTTAACTTGGCAGGCCGAAAAGGTCCTCATGTCCACCATAATGTTGTAAACGATTCTAGTATCCTGCGTATCTGCTATCTGGTTTGCGTGTCCTGTTTGTGTGTTGTCTGTCTCGTCTGGTCTCGTCTGTGGTGTCAAATGTTGTATGCAGGTCCAGAAGGCACAAGCGCAGGTCCAGATCGCGCGGGCTGAGCAATCGCGGCTTCAACTTTCTGATTGTTGCTGGCAGGGCGTCTGCGCTAATGGGCAACAATGTGGACAAGGCCTATGCTACGATTTCCTGTTGCATCTGTACCACTGCCTGGCTTGCCTGGAAATGCAGTTTAACAGTTTCAATCACTGCCTGTGGTGTTGGGCGCGGCTCGTTGGTGCATGTCTAGCGGACGACCGCTGCACCTTGGGGCCTCGAGTTTGGTATTCATTTCTCCCCTGTGGAGAGTGCCACCAGTGAGTGTTGGATCCTGACCCTAACCAGCCGGTGCAATTTATCCTCCAGAATGCCAATATGTTTTCTCCAGAAGGGACCTGGTTTCACTCAGTACAGAACTCTGTCTACGACTTGGGCAAAGGTCTTCAAATATCAGTCCAGGTTTTCCGTCTCAACAGAGCTATAACTGTTGCCCAGGCTTTTGGCTCTTCGGACAGACATGGTTTCCTCCTTACAGAATATGTGAGGCAACACACTCTCTTGTACACGTGCCGCCTTGATGGCTCTAGGCTGGACATCTTCATATTGGTGACATTATCAGTGTTTCTGTATGCTTTCATGTTTTGTTATATTTTATTTAAGTCACGACATAGGGCAACCTTGGTGGTGATGCCACTATCGCGCTAAGAGCGGGCAGAGTGGGAATTTTCCCTGAATAATTGGCCTTCTGCAGGGTTTTTCGCCCACTCCTTGTTTGTCATGATATTGAGTGGGGAGTGGGGAGTGATCTCTGAATGGTGGAATACAATATATGTATGATGAGTATATAAGTATAAGTGATGAATAATGTTAGTGGATAGGTTCAGGGAGCCTGGTGACGTGCTGGTAACCTCTCCCAGGGCTTCAACAGACCCTCGACGATATGCAAAGTATCTGGGTCAGAAGAAAATAGAGTAAAACAGCGAAGACTATAGTAATGTATACACCATTGTATCATTGTAAAGAATGTCCATGGGTGACAATCAAGTTAACCAAATAAGTGAAGTACCTGACCTACAGATAGCAACAGCATAGACTAAGGGTGACGCAGACAAGTAAAGAGTAAAGGAGAGGTTGGACAAAGGACAGGGATAAGACGATAACGGTAGATCATGAAAAGACGGACTGACTGACTAACGGAACTGACAAGTGGGAATGTAGAGGAACGGGGAGCAGGTGAGAGGGTTGTTAAGGTGTGAGACTTACAAAGTCTCAGAGGGGGGACTGAGGTCGAGATAATTCATCATGTAATGATACACTTCTGCACCTGATCCATAATATGCCCATAATATGTTACTGAAAGATTCAAAACTTACTAGATTCCACTATGAGTGCAGTTCCTTTGCCAAATATGATCTTGTTCACTCCACCAGTATACACACTGTGATAAACTCCATATCAAATACTCCCAAAAGACATCAACAACGCTGTGCAGTTCTTCTCCATATAATGTTGGGAAAATTCATAAAAATAAAATATAAAATATAAAAATACAAAAAAATAAATAATAATAAATAAATAGTAATAAAAATGCTTAAAATAGCTTAGGAGCAGTTTGACATATATGTTGGCTTTGTTGGATTTAGTAAGCATATAATACCTACGCTGAATGCCCATAATAATCACGCTGCCATGAATAATAACCATGTAATAACCACCACGCTCAAAACATAAGGCTTAAGAACATAGATGGTTTATTTAACATAATAGAAATACATGAGTGATTATAGAGAGTGCCTTAATCAATAATGATGCATGGAGGCTCCTGAGGGACAGGGGAAAAGGAAAACTGAATGGGCAGAATAGGTGAAGTAGGAGAATAATCAGTAGGAGAGCGATATCCAGGAGAAGGAGAACGGGATAGTGTGGTCTCAGGAGCCTGGAACACATCAGCGTGAACTTCATCATAAGCAGAATACATTGGTGGGGTGACAGTTTGAGTGTCAACGTCACATGTTAGCACCTGCGGTATGACTTGAGCGTTAGGCACAGTTTATGTGGTTTTATCAGACGTTGGAACCTGATGCACAATGCGGGGAGGCAGAAGTGAGGTCTCTAGGGACACTGGTTCGAAGAAGCACATGGGCACATGCAGCTTAACTAAAATGGTTATAAGCAAATAGTTGCTTGGTTGCACAAGAAGCATTTTAATGTTCTTTCATATAAACTCACATAATCCTAATCCTAATGAAAAAAGAACGAAGCAAAAACTCACACATGATCGATGCAGCAGAGCAAGTCCACGGGAAGTCCGATCGATAAAGTGAAAAGAGTTGAGGAATTGAGCGCTTTTATACAAGCACAGTATTTTTCAATTTTAAACTAGGCCAGGTTGGAAATTTGGAAATAAATGTAATTGGGAAGACAACAGAAAAAACTCAATATAGAGTCTCAGGGAAATGGGACGATTGAGCAGTTGGAAAATAAGGGGAATTCGAAATAAACAGACAACGGGACAGAAAGGTCAGTGGGAGGAGATTCCAGGAAAAGTCAGTATATAATGGGAAATGGTGAAATATATGTAAATTAAGGCAGGAGGAGTCAATATGGTCTAAACTGAAATTAATGGGAAATTGTGTCAATCATAATATATGCACCTTGCCACTTCACCGCGTCAAATGTACTTTCACGTCAACAACTGCACAAAGTTTTATCAGTAATCAACCATGATTGGATCACTGTCTGATCCACTTAAAAGAAAAATAATTGGAGAGAAAAAGCTAGCACCCTGGTATAGCAATCTCACACGCACTTTAAAACAGACCACTCGAAAACTAGAACGTAAATGGCGTCAAATTAAATTGGTAGTATTTCAAATAGCATGGAAGGAGAGACTTTTGAGCTATAGAAAAACTCTTAGTGCTGCTAGATCAATGTATCTCTCTACCCTAATTGAAGATAACAAAAATAATCCTAGATTCTTATTTAATAGTGTAGCAAAATTGACTAGGAATAAGACCACAATAGAAACATGCACACAATTATTATATAGCAGTGATGACTTAATGAATTTTTTCAATGGTAAAATTGAAAATATCAGGCAGAAAATTCAGACTATTAATTTAAAACCAGACAGTTTTATAACTAACCCTGTAGATAATAATATAATAATATCAGATCAACAATTACAATGTTTTACTCCTCTTCTAATTTCACTAATTTCATCATCAAAATCATCAACCTGTATACTAGATCCTTTACCTACATGTTTCTTCAAACAGATAATTCCTGAAACAATCAAACCTCTTTTAAAGATAATCAATTCTTCCCTTAGCATTGGCTATGTACAATAAATCTTTTAAACTAGCAGTTATCAAGCCCTTGATTAACAAAACTGACCTTGACCCCTGTCAGCTATCTAACTCTAGATCAAACCTCCCCTTTATCTCCAAGATCCTAGAAAAGGTTGTAGCACAGCAGCTATGCTCATTCTTACATACGAATAACATTCATGAAATGTATCAGTCAGGATTTAGGCCTCATCATAGCACAGAGACAGCACTGGTTATAGTGGTAAATGACTTAGTACTGGCCTCTGATCAGGGTTGTGTCTCCTTGCTTGTGCTGCTTGACCTTAGTGCAGCTTTTGATACCATTAGGGGAACGGCCCTTTCCCTGCTCAGGTCTTATTTGACTGATCGTTATCAGTTTGTAGACGTAAATGGTGACTTCTCTACGCATACTAAGGTAAAGATTGGTGTCCTGCAAGGCTCTGTTTTAGGCCCACTACTCTTTTCTTTATATATGCTACCTCTGGGCAAAATTATTTGTGAACATGGTATTAGCTTCCACTGTTATGCTGATGACACACAGTTGTATGTTTCAGCAAAGCCAGATGACATTATAAAAGACATTAGAAACTGGATGCTTATTAACTTTCTCTTACTTAATTCTGACAAGACAGAAGTACTTGTACTAGGACCACATGCAGCTAGAAGTAAGCTTTCTGATTACATAGTAACTCTGGATGGCCTTTCTGTTTCATCATGTGCAGCAGTAAAAGACCTTGGTGTGATTCTCAACTCTTTCATTTTTTTAGTCTTTCATTTGAAGCTCATGTAGATAATATCACTAGGATCGCTTTCTTTCATCTCAGAAATATTGATAAAATAAGAAATATATTGTCACTACACGATGCAGGAAAAATTTGTTCATGCTTTTGTTTCCTCTAGGTTGGATTATTGTAATGCCTTGCTGTCTGGATGCTCTAGTAGATGCATAAACAAGATCCAGTTAGTCCAGAATGCAGCAATGAGAGTCCTTACTAGAATCAGAAGATATGACCACATCACCCCTATCTTATCCACACTGCATTGGCTCCCAATCAAATTTCATATTGATTATAAAATACTACTATTGACCTGTAAAGCACTAAATGGTCTCGGGCCACAGTACCTGAGCGAACTTTTGGTCTTTTATGATCCGCCACGCTTACTTAGAACAGCCTTCCACTTAGTGTTCGGGGCTCAGACACAGTCTCAGTGTTTAAGTCTAGGCAGAAAACATATTTGTCTAGTCAAGCCTTTTGTGAATAGTTTTTTTCTTAGGTACAGGGGCAGGTCTGGAGGGTTTCACAGGCATAGAGTGTTGTGGTGAACTGGGATGTTTGGATGCTGTCGCCCCCCCACTCTCACACGTTCACTCAGGTTTGCTGCCTTATGTCCCAGGGTGCCCTCATGTCTGCGTTAGCTTCTGGCTCTCCCTTTTAGTTATGCTGTCATAGCTAGTTTTGCCGGAGTCTGCACGCAAAGTACATTGTCCTTAACCATTAGAGGACAAAAGCTTACCTAACAATCTCTCTCTCTCTCTCTCTCTCTCTCTCTGTCGAGCTACACATGCTACTTCTGAGATGCCAGTGATCCTGACCCCTTCTGCTCTCCGGACCTGCCTGACCCATCCTGATGCCCTACTTCGGGTTGGAGTTCTCATTGGTTGAGTTCACTCGCTGCTGCTGGGGTGGCCCACGACACCAGGTACTGGCGCTGGACCTCCTGATGGAGGGCTACAGCTCCTCTGCTTTTCAGGTGGATGGCAGCTGCACCTCCGACTCCCGGCGGATGGCAGCGGGTTCTCCGTCCCAGGGTGGACGGCAGTCACTCCTCCCCTTTCTTTGGCAGACGACAGTGACTCCTCCCCTTTCCGGTGGACAGAAGCCACTCCTCCCTTTTTTTGGCAGATGGCAGCCGCTCCTCCCCTTTCCAGGCGGCCAGCAGCAACTCCTCCCCTTTCAGGTGGACAGCAGGGACTCCTCTCCTTTTCAGGTAGACGGTAGCAACTCCTCCATCCTCCAGCACCACACTTCCTCGGCGCCGCGATCCTCCGCAGTGGCAAGGGCTTCTCTGACAGCGTGTCCCTCCTCCTTCCCGGGTTTCAGCACCAATGTAACAAATCTCAATGATGGGCAAGGAATCAAGTGAACTTAAACGTAATGTTTAATCATAAACATAAAATAAACATAACATAACATAGCATAAAACACAAAACACATGTGTATCTCTCTCTCCCTCGGCATCTCCAGACGCTCCTTTATCCCTCTCTTCCACTGATTAGCCAACTCAGTGCCAGGCGTGTGTCCTCACACCATCATTGTGCTTGTCACACCATCATTAACTTTTTAAGCAATTTGTGCTACAGTAACCCTTCTGTGGGTTCGGACCAGGCTAGCCTTTACTCCTCACGCTCATCAATGAGCCTGAGTGCCCATGACCCTGTCGCCGGTTCACCAGTTGTCCTTCCTTGGACGACTTTTGGTAGGTACTAACCACTCATACCAGGAACACCACACAAGACATGCTATTTTGGAGATGCTCTGACCTAGTCGTCTAGCCATCACAATATGGTCCTTGCCAAAGCTGCTCAGATCCTTACACTTGCCCGTTTTTCCTACTTCCAACACATCAGATTTGAGAACTGATTGTTCACATGCTGCCTAATATATCCCACCCTTTGACAGATGTCACTTTAACGAGATAATCAATGGTATTCACGTCACCTGTCAGTGGTTTTAATGTTAGACCAGTATGCTAATTAGTGTCAGAGGAGGAGAATGCAATTCTGCTGATTGGAGCAAACACTTTGGTGTCGGCCCAGCTGGAAGGGGTTAAACCCCTCGGACACAAAGGAAACAGCAAGTTCTCGTCAACAAACTACTCCAGGAGAGTTCTCGTCAACCAACAGTTTCAAGAGAGAGCTCAGCCTTCAAGATCATGAAGTATTCTCTCTCTTTCTCTCCTCTGCTGACCCTGAGCCTCAGCTAAGTCTTCCATGGCCAGTCCTCGTGAAGCCTCTCCAACATCCGCCGTGACTATGCCAACAACTACCTCTACTTTCTTTAGGTGCTCCCCTGCAACCAGCCTATGACGCCACTTAAAGCCAACCAGACCACCGATGAATCAACATCGCAGGAAAACCCCTCCAGTCAACGATGCAACAAGGGAATCCCCGGCTAGAGCAACACAAATGCAAGTACGATACCTCTAGACTCTAGTCAAAGCTGGTGCATTTAATAGAGCCCTTCTAAACAAAACAAAAGTCAAGTTAGTTGTTGATGGTTAGTTGTTAAGAACAGCTTATAATGTTGAAACTAGGTATTCATTCTCTGTGTAAACCATTCTCACCCCTGTTTATATGTGTGCATGTGTGTGTGTATGTGTTTATGTGTTAGATTAGATGTGTGTATTAGAGAAGACAAATAAGATCTCATTGATTTTGAAGAGAAGTGTCTTGTGTCTGTGTGCTTATAATTTACTGGCTTAAAGTGCCCAATCTTGTTACTGTACTTTTAATTAATAATGTACATTAAGTTCAACTTATCAGTGGACAAATAATTGATGAGCTGTTGAAATTTCAAGTTCGCAAAATTTCCCCCTTTGAGCTAGTGAGTTAATTTCCTACAAGGATAAAGTGCTTACATTTCTTATAAGCTTCATCTGATGGAGAGCTACCCAGATATTCTCCTGTAAAAGTACTTGATACATTTTAATTCATTGTTCCTATGATTGCAAGTTGTCCAGGCCCTGACACAGTGCTCCCTCCACCATGTCCTTGGAAATTTGATTTGATTGGGGCGTAGATCACATGAACAGATCTTTCTTAAGAAGAGTAGACTCTGTCAGTAACAATATTTTGTGTACATTTTATAGGGCAACACCTCACTCCCATTTGCCTCTGGAAAGGGGTTGACATACTTTTTTAAACCTATACCTGTGAATGTTTAAATAATATTTTCAGTATTGACAAGAACAAGTCCAAGTATTTTTGTGTTATCAGTTCAGGCAGAATGTATTGGTCTATTATTATGATTTAGATTAAGATCAGACTACATGTTATGAGTAATAAATGCAGTAAAGCAGGTAATCCAGGTAAATTCAAACGGTTCACAAACTTTTTCTTGCAACTGTACTTGGGTGTGGGTTGGGTAAGGGGGTGGTATATCAGTGGTAGGTGAGATATGGATTGATAAGGTCTGGTAAGGGGTCAGAAATACACCATATGGCCAAAAGAATGTGGACACCCCTCTTAAATCTTGATTTCAGGTATTTCAGCCACACCCATTGCTAACAGGTGCATAAAATCAAGCACATAACCATGCAATCTCCATAGACAAATAGTGGCAGTAGAATGTGTTGTACTGAAGAGCTTAGTGACTTTAAACATGGCAATCTCATAGGATGCCACCTTTGCCACAAGCCAGTTCTTCAAATTTCTGCCCTGCCAGATCTTCCCCAGTCAACTCTAAGTGCTATTATTGTGAAATGGAAGCATCTACGTGCTACAAAAGCTCAGCCACAAAGTGATAGTCCAAGCAAACTCATAGAGTAGGGCCACTGAGTACTGGAGCCCCACAAAAAATTGCCTTACCTCTGAAGCATTGCCAAATTGCCTCTGGAAGCAACATCAGCACAAGAACTGTGCATCAGGAGCTTCATAAAATGAGTTTCCATGGCTGAGCAGCTGCAGGAAGCCTGAGATCACTATGCATAATGTCAAGAGTCGACTGGAGTGGTGTATAGCACACCTCTGCTGGAAACTTATTCTCTGAAGTGATGAATCACGCTTTATCACCCAGCAGTTTGAAAGACAAATCTGGGTTTGACAGATCCAAGGAGAATGCTACTCACCAGAATGCACAGTGCCAAAAGAAAAGTTTGATGGAAAAGGGACAATAGTCTGGGGCTTTTTCCCAGGGTTTGGGCTACGCCCCTTTTCCAGTGAAGGTTAATATTAATGCTACAGCATACAAATACATTTTAGACAAATGTATGTATCAACTGTATGTATCAACTTTGTAGCAACAGTTTAGGGAAGGCCCTTACCTGTTCCAGCATGATTGTGCCCCTGTGCCAAAGCGAGGTCCTTAAAGACATGGTTTGAGTCTGGTGTGGAGGAACTCCAGTGACCTGCACAGAGCCCTGACCTGAACCCCACTCAACACCTTTGGGATGAATTGGAATGTCGATTGCGAGCCACGCTTTCTCATCCAACATTGGTGCCTGACCTCACACATGCTTTTTTGACTGAATGGGCATAAATTCCCACAGACACAATCCAAAATCTTGTTGAAAGCCTTCCCAGAAGGATGGAGGCTGATACAGCTGCAAAGGGGGGCCAACTCCATATTAATGCCCATGGTTTTGGAATGAGATGTTCAGCAAGGTCTTATAGGTGTGATGGCATCCACATACTTTTGGCCATATAGTGTATGATAGTAAACACACATTATATAAACATAAATTTACCCGATATCACTGGATAATGTATACTGCAGTGATATACTCCATTGGAAACCATCAGACTCTAATTTTAGCATCACCTTGATAAAATGTATTCAATTAGCTTAAGGATATAAATAACATGTGTTTAGAAACATATAAAGAGCCTCTATCATTGAAAAATAACCATTGCAAGTGTATTGATGTATCAACACATTTAGGACTTCTAAGCCTATACTAATCCAGTACATACTGTACATATTTGGACACTGAAAAAAATTATTGTTATTGTTTATTGTTATTTTTACTTTAATTTGAGGGTATTTTAAGTGCAAATTACAGCAGCTTTTATATGTGGCTCCTCCCTTTTTAAGGGACCAAAAGTACTTGGCTGTTCAGCTGTTCCATGGCCAGGAGTGTGTTATTCCTTCATTATTTTACTTACAAGTAAGCAGATAAAAGGTCTAGAGTTGGTCTAGAGGGTGGCTGGGAGAGGCAAGCAGACTTGACCCTGAGAAACCATGGAGTGTGGGCCTGGGACAAGAACATGGCCTCCTGCCTCCAAGAGGAAAGGTTTTCAGGTGTATTCATTTCACACCATCTTGGGCAGCTTGAATATTGCCCACCTGGGTACAATACATACCCGCTAGATTTTTTTTATTGGTGCCACCAGCACACCATGATGATGTACAATGTGATATATCTATCACACATGAATAACACATGGCAGACGCTTATATGAAAAGAATCCACGCTGGGGTGGATTATTTTTGTATAACAGCATGGTTTGGAGTCTGTTCGTCAGCTCATACCACAGTGATTTGTTGCAAACTCTTTGCTATGACACTTGAAATTTAGCTCAGGTGCATCCCATTTCTCTGGATCATCTTTGGGATGTTTATACACATTGATTGGAGTCCACCTGTGGCAAATTCAATTGACTGGACATGATTTGGAAAGGCACACATCCATCTATATAAGGTCTAACAGCTGAAACTGCATATCAGAGCAAAAACCAAGCCATGAGGTCAAAGGAACTGCCTGCAGAGTTCAGAGACAGGATTGTGTTGAGGCACAGATCTGGGTAAGGCTACAAAAATTTTTCTGCCGCACTGAAGGTTCCAAAGAGCACAGAGGACTAGAGGACACATACTTCCTCTGAGATATGTGATGCCAGCCAAATGCGTTGAAAACAAGCCAGATTTTTTGAAATGCTATGTCGTGCAGTATAGCATGCTAAATGTGACAAAAGTGGTTGTCACAAAAGTGTAATGTAAATGCATCAAATAACAATTATTATTATTAACGATTAACACATTTCCTAATTGCCAATTGTTTTTTCTCTCTATAATCACCCACTTATTTCTTATTTAAACAGTTTAAACTTCATGTCAAGAATGAGGGAACAAATTTCAAAGCAAAGTAGCAACACAGACACCCTGTACTCCTGAAGTATCTCCCTCAGATGTTACTATGAACTTAAGTGCTATTCAGACAGTTCAGCAGAAGTTGCATGTGGGGTATAGTTTGTTAAAAGACATTCTGTCCCTGAACTTAAATCCATTTTTCTCAAGCGATATGGGCTTAAGTGAGTAGCAGGAGTATGTCCAGCCCCACTATCTGACTGTCTGATGTAACCACAATATGTCATGCTGAAAAATATATTTTACATTTCTGTAAATACAATCAAATAAATTATGGAAAACCATTGGCCAATATTAAATAAATACACAAATATGGCACTATTAATCATTTAATAGTATCATACCATTAAAAGTTTGTTTTTTTTTTTCATAGAGGACATTGGAGGAGACGACAGCATCGTATTAAGAGATACTGCTTATCTCAAGGACTGAAATTTTATGGTTAAAATTATGAAAGAACTTGTTCAGCTTATGAGTATTTGTTCAGCTTATCCTTTAAACTCTTGGCCCATTTTCTGTATAGGAGAGCACATCAAATTAACCTTGTAAACATTGGAAAAGTGCAATAAAATAGTCTACATCATGCACACATTATGATTTCCTGATCTCCATTTAGTACCTTATGGCTACATTACATAACAGTTGGTGTATAATATAAGAAATAAAGTTCAAAATAATAGTATGTGCTGGATCAAGTGCTAGTTTAGAAGCTACCGAATACTGAAGCCATATTGAGTGGGTGTGGATAAATGGGCCAAAAGTCAAAATTTTCAGCCAAAGGAACAAACATGAATGCGCACAAACATGAATACCCCCCCCCCCCCCCCCCCCCCCCCAAAAAAAAAGGAAAAAAAAAAAAAAACACACACACACACATCTGCATCAGTCCACATACAGATAGCCCTGATATACACGCTACCGAATTTCAATGCAGTAGGATTTTTGGCTCCTGAGAAATTACCCCTTTATATGATCACACCCCAAACTTAGCATATGACCTCAGAATGGGTTTATGTATATGGAGTTAACAGTTAAGGCATTCCAAATCATGAATGCTCTTTTTCAGCCATTTGCTCATTGATTTACTTGTGTGCTTTGGGTCATTGCCTTGTTGCATTACCAAACCTCTCTTAAGCTTGAGGTCACTCTTTGTTCAATCTGTTACCGTCAGGCAGACGGGACAGATCCCTTAAAACGAGGACAAACCGATACAGAAATAGCTTCTACCCTGTAGCTATACAATCTGTAAATGCCAAATGACTGTGTATGTTGATAGTGCAATATTTCAATATAGAGTTGAAAGTGCAATATTTCAACTGTGCAATAATCTTTGATGCCATATGGACAATAAGTGCAATATTTTGAAATTTTAACTGTGCAATATTCTTTGAGGCCACATGTAAAATAAGTGCAATATTTTAACTGTTCAATATTCTTTTTTTATTTATTTTATTTTTATTTTATTCTACTTTCTGCACTGAGAGTACTCACTCAATTTCGTTGTACATTCACTGTTACAATGACAATAAAGAATTACTTACTTACTTACTTGTCTTGATACAGTTTTGAATTCATTGTTTCCTAAATGACTGTAAGGCATCCAGGCCCTGAGGCAGCAAAGCAGCTCCAAATCATGATTCTCTCTGAACCATGCTTCACAGTTGGGAAGAGCTTTTGGTGTCCTTCCATTAACACCAAGCTTGTTCAGTATTTTCCTGATAGTGGACACATGAACAAAGACTTTTGCAGTTTGTACAGTTTACTGCAGGTCTTTTTGCTGTTACCCTTGGGTTCTTTTTTCACCTCTTTTGTGATTATCCGTTGTGTTCTCCGTGTGATCTTTGCAGGATGCCCACTCCTAGGGAGAGTAGCAATGTCCTGAATTTCCTCCATTTGTAGTCAATTTGTTTCATCATGGATTGATGAACACACAGGTCTTTAGAAATGCTTTTGTAGCCTTTTCCAGCTTTGTGAATCTCTATAATGCATCTTCTAAGGTCCTGAGAAAGTTGATAGGATTGAGGCATGGTTCACACTAATCAATTGTTTTTGAGAAGACCAGATTTGTCAGTAACCAGACTTTGTCTGTCTTTATTTAAAGGGCAAAGCACCTGTAGAACTCGCACTTCCAATTGTATCTTCTTAATTAATACACCAATTAGCTTTTGGAGAAGTTACTAGCACAGAGGTTCATTTACTTTTTCCAGCCTTCACTGTGAATGATTACTCAATATGCTCGATAAAGACCTGAAAATTACTGTATGTGTGTTTGTCTATAATTGTCTATAATTGTGACTTAGATCAGGATCAGAAGACAAAAACCTTCGTAATATCAAAGGGTTCACAAAAGTTTACTTGCAAGAATACCTTTCAGGTTTTGTGAAAATTCATGCAGCCAATCATGAGTTAAAGCTATTTTTTAATAAATTAGGCTTTCAGTGAAAGTGAGATTGCATCAGACAGTAGTAGTCTCTACCTGAGCCTACCATTTACCATTTAAGTCATGACAGCTCAATGGTAACCCTGTCAAATGCCTGCTTAAATCTGACTGGTTGATGGCAGCCTTGTTTTTAAGTAATTAGGTCAGCATCAAAAATCCAGTTCGGCCAATCAAAATTGTTTTAGTATATTTTTGCCAACAATCACTCTACTTCCTACATTTCGTACTTTATGCTGATCAGACAAATGGCCTAGGACTAGTTTGAAAAAGATTTTTCAGAAAATTAAAGACGGCAGAAAGGATGTCAGCCAAAAGTAATTAAACTATGTAGGGGAAAAAGATGCAGGAGGACTCAGGAATTTTGCTGATATAACAAGTTTTACTCTATTCCCTACAGTTGATTAAGATATATTCATTTATTATAGTGCTCCCTTCAGGTGGGTATGTGATGGGACCTAAGTACCAAGTTTAGATACGTCAATGATAACCCTGTCTTATAGCTGTTTAAGTAAGCTCTGCCTCATTAGTATTGATTGACATGTGGTGGCCATGTTGCTAACAAATTTCAAAATGTTTTATAATTACTGAGTTTCACACTCTGCTGAGTAGATTGACACCAGAATTGTGAAGATAGGACAAAAATCCTAGGACAAGTTCTCAAAAGTAGGTTTTACATATTAAGCAAATTATCAAAAATGTGAGTGCGCAAAGCTAAATATTCCAAAGGCAACATTTTTAGAGGGTAGGGAGACAAAGCATGGAAAAAGAAGCTTCACTGTACTCTTTATTTTACAAAAGACATGACTGTTTTTAAGTGCAAAAATATGAATAACACTCCCCAGAGGTCAAGTTGTGTGAGACTGTATCAATTATTAGGGGGTCCTTAGACGGACCATACTTTCAAGTTTCATGACAATCGCTCAATATTTACCCTGTGAAACGCCTGCTGAAATCTGATTGGTCGATGATGGCAAAGTCTTTTAAGTAATTACATCATTATCCATAATTCACTTATAGATTATCACACTGATGCACAATACCAAATTTTAGCTTGATCAGACTGACCTATCTGGTTATCTGACGTTAGCTCTGAGCCCTTTCACCTCAGAATCTTGTTCCATACATGGCTTGCAAGTTTCATGCAAATCCATGCAAGCAGTCATAAGTTACAGCTGTTTGACTAAATTAGCATTGTGAAATGCTTGCTAAAATCTGATTGGCTTCAGGTGGCCAAGATGATTAAAAATCCAGATTAGCACACTGATACTAACAGTGGACTAACAGTTCCTAAGAAACAGCTATTTGAATCTTATGCCACCCCGTATCAATGATCATGCTCAACCCGAGCATACATCCTCAAAACCTTGTACTGAGAATGACTTTCAAGTTTGGTTCAAATCCATATTACCAATAATAATTACAGTTGTTTTCTTGAACCAGCCCCACCTCCTTAGAATTGATTGATATATGGTGGCCATACTGTTTACAAATATCAACATCATTATTGAGAGTCACACAGTCTTGAGTAGTTTAACATAAATTTTGTGAATGTTGGCCAAAATTCCTAGGAGCAGTTTACAAAAGTAGGTTTCCTATATTATGTAAATTATCTCAGCTTTAAACTCTACAGTTTTGCAGAATTTTTGCAAACAAATTAACATGAAGAAGAATTTACACTGTACACTTTATTTTCAAAAAGATTGCTTTTATGTGCACAAACATGAATAGTGCCCCCAGTGGCAAATTTCAATCAGACTGTATCACATAGCAGTGGCTCCATCACGTTTCATGACCATAGCTCAATGGCCAGACTGGTTCGAGCTGACAGAAAGGCTACAGTAACTCAGATAACCACTATGTACACTTGTGGTGAGCAGAAAAGCATCTCAGAATGCACAACACATCGAACATTGAGGTGGATGGGCTCAGGTTCTACTTCTGGTGGCCAAGAACAGAAAGCTGGGGCTGCAGTGGGTACAGGCTCACCAAACTGGACAGTCGAAGACTGGAAAATGTAGCCTGGTATGATAAATTTCTGCTGAAGCACACAGATGGCAGGGTCAGAATTTAGCACCAACAGCATGAATCCATGGACCCAACCTGCCTTGTGTCAACAGTTCAGGCTGATGGAGGTGGTGTAATGGTGTGGGGAATTTTTTCTTGGCACACTTTGGGCCTGTTAATACCAATCAATAATCACTTGAATGCCACAGCCTATTTGAATATTGTTGCTGACCACAATTTACCCATATTCTAATGGATACTTCCAGCATGATAATGCACCACATCGCAAAGCTGAATCCAGTAGAACACCTTTGGGATGTGATAGAATGGGGGATTCACAGCATGAAAGTGCACCTGAAAAATCTGCAGGAATTGCATGATGCAATCATGTCATCACGGACCAGAATCTCAAAGGAATTTTTCCAACATCTTGTGGAATCCATGCCATGAAGAATTGAGGCTGTTTTGAGAGCAAAGGGAGGCCATAAACAGTATTTGTATAGTGTTCCAATAAAGTGTTCAGTGAGTGTACTTATCAAGTTTTTTAATTATAGCTCAATGCTAGTTGTTTAAAATGAGTGAATTAAAATGAAAATGAATTTTTGAAATCTGACTGGCTGAAAGCAGCCATGTTTTTTTTATGTAATTCAGTGAGTAATAAAAAAAATCCAGTTACAGATTGGCAGATCGATGCAGCACACCAAATTTAAGCTCAGTTGGACTTTTGGTTCCTGAGAAACGGGTATCTGAACTTAACTCCAACTCCTATGAATAGTGCCCCCAGTGGCCAATTTGAATGAGACTGCATCAGTTACTAGTAGGTTCCCCCTGAACCTACCATTCAAGTTTCATGGCAATAGCTTAATGGTAGGCTTGTCAAATGCCAGTAAAACCTGATTGGCCGATGGCAGCCATGTTTGTTCCGTAATTAGGGATCATTATAAATAAATTATAAATAATAAATAAAACTAGTTTGCAAAAGTAAGTTTTGCAAATTATGCAAATTATGATATATTTGAATGAGTGTGGCTAAATGGTCCAAAATGCAATATTATACAGTTTCAGCAATAGATTCAAGGTAACAGAAATTTCTTTCTACACCTTATTTTCCAAGAGATGTGCTTGTTTTTGTGTGCATAAAATATGAATAGCAACCCCCAGCTACCAATTTCAGTGGGACTGCGTCAGTTACTATTGGGTCACTACCTCAACCTACCATTCAAGTTTCATGAGGATAACTCAATGGTAACCCTGTCAAATGCCTGCTGAAAGACAGCAGTGTTTTTAATTACTTAGGTCATCATCAAAAATCCACTTACAGATTAGCACAAAGATGCAGCATAACAAATTTCAACACAATCAGCCTTATGATTCTTCAGAAGGAGCTATTTGAACTTAAACTCTGCCCCTATGTACTGTATGACCACCCCCAATGGGTCCAAAAGGCAAATTTCTATAGTTTCAGCATTACAATCCAACTAACAAAGAAATTACTTTCTACACCTTATTGTCCAATAGATGTGCTTATATTTGTGTGCAAAAATATGAATAGCTTCCCCCAGTGGCCAATTTCAATGAGACTGCGTCAGTTACTAGTGGGTCACTATCTGAACCTACCATTCAGTTTCATGACGATAACTCAATGGTAATAGCTTTCAATGGCTTTCAATAAGAAAGCAGTTGGTGGCCATGTGTTTTAATTACTTAGGTCATCATCAAAAATCCACTTACAGATTAGATGCAGCATGGCAAATCGTCAACATAATCGGCCATACAGTAATTCAGAAAGAGCTATTTGAACTTAAACTCAGTCCCCTATATATGACTACCCCCAACCTTCGTAGATGTCCTCAGAATCTTGTACTAAACATTTATTTCCAGTTTGGTTCAAATCCAAATGACCAATCATGAATTACACCTCTTTGAGTAAACCAGCTCCGCTGCCTTATCACTGAATGATGTGGTGGCCATATTGTCTATAATTGTCAACATATTTTTGTTAATTATTGCACTTCACACTCTCCTGAGAAGTCTGACATCAATATTGTGAACATGAGCCAAAAATCCTAGGACTGTTCACAAAAGTAGGTTTTTACATATTATGCAATTATTATTATTATTATTATTATTATTATTATTATTATTATTAATAATAATAATAATACATTTTATTTATATAGCACCTTTCCACAGCTCAAGGACACTTTACATTCCAAACTAGTAGACATAGGGGAAGAACAAAAAAAAGGTGAGCATGTTGTGCAAGCAAGTGTAAGTAGTTCACTATGTTCTGAGAAAAAGTCTGAATGTCATTTCAGGAGGTTGAAAGATTAGTAATATAAGGAGCAGTGTTGGACCAACCACCTTAAATGCCAAATACTCAAATGATGTTATATCATAGAAATCAGCACTGACTATTTTGATTTTGTTGCAATAAACAACAGTAAGCCCACCACCCCTGCCTTGAATCTGGGGCTTGGACAGGTAATTCTAATCACAAGGAGTAACCAGATTGAGGTCTAAATAATCATTGGGTATTTGCCAAGTTTCTATAAGTAGCAGCATATCCAGACTTTTGTCAGTAATTAAATCATTAAGCAGCAAAGCTTTCTCTGTCAAGGAGTGGCAATCGAATAGAGCCAGCTTATTGCTGTGGCGATCAGATTTTGTGATACTATCACAATACTTGTTGTCTTTAACTAAATATCTCAATGAACCAAAGTTTCTCATTCATACATCACACTTACGAATATCCAGTCTATTTGTCCAGATCGATTGCGGAGTCGAGTGATGCAAAAACAAATGTAATTTTGGAGAGTGAAGAATATACCTTGGGCAGCGAACAATTCCAAGCGTCCAATAGTACTCGTATGTCGTAATAGTACTCGTATGTCGTACATTGATGCGAGATCAATGCTCTGAGTTGTGATGCAGGTATCTTATGGCCATGACGGAACTATTGATAGCTAGTATAAGAGCAGGAACAACCAAAGGTCTCGAGAACAGTAGTGGTGAGCTAATCCAAGTTGTGTTCGCCATATGATAAGGCCAGACGGATATGAAAACAATTAATCAAGACAGTGGAGAAACCACTCACAGCAGTACCACGTTAGC
Source organism: Pangasianodon hypophthalmus (assembly GCF_027358585.1). Lineage (NCBI taxonomy): Eukaryota > Metazoa > Chordata > Actinopteri > Siluriformes > Pangasiidae > Pangasianodon > Pangasianodon hypophthalmus. The sequence goes on along the minus strand of NC_069737.1, from coordinate 10,334,600 downwards.
CAGAACCCAGTAAGGTCAACACCAGCCAGCCTTTGGCAGGAAAGTTACCCAACTTGTCAAGGATACAGGTATACATAGCTGGACGAGTGGGTGGAGAAAGACTCACCAACACCACTGAGACATGGAGCAGATGGGAAGAGGGCTCATGGTACGCTGAAGCGGTGTAGCATAGCTCCTTTCCAGTATCCAACAGTGTATCAGGTGCCAACATAGAATTAACAGTAGACACAGAAGAGAAACCAGACCAGACACAGGTAACGCCGGTGTGAAGCAGCAGCCAGATGCGCACAGCATACTCACACCGGAAGAGGAAGCTGAATAATAGATTTGCATAAATTTGAGTAGGGTAATGTAAGGTAATATAAATAATGCAAGGTTTCTATAGATTAATCAATAGAATCAAGCTAAAAAAAAAAAAGAAATTTCTTTCTACCCCTTATTTTCCAACAGATACTGTATGCTTGATTTTGTGCAAAAATATGAATAGCACCCCCCAGTGGCCAATTTCAGTAAGATTGCATCAGTTACTACTGGGTCAATACATGAACCTACCACTCAAATTTCATGACGATGGCTCAGTTTTAACCCTGTCAAATGCCTGCTGAGTGGATGATGGTACCAATGTTTTTAAAATAATTAGGTCATCAAAATTTCAATTATGCTATGTATGACCACACCCCAAACTTTGCGGATGTTTTGCAGTCCTTAGAATTTTGTCCTGTATAGGACATTCACGTTTTGTCTGGATGCACACAGAGTTATAGCTCTTTTTTTTTTTAATATTTATTATTATTATTATTATTATTATTATTATTTTATTCCCTGATTTTCATGGCCAATTCCTACCTATCAGGCAGCTCTATCACATGACAGCTACCAAGGTAGATGGTATAACATGTTTCCTCTGAGCCAGCCCACCACATCTTTTAGAACTGCTGATGCAACACACTCAGAGGAATGCATTCTGTCCACTTCCGCATGCATAAGCTCACAGGGACACTAGCCAATTATGGATGTCTATGATTGATAGGGGAGAGAGAGTATAGTCAGTTTTGCTTTCTTGGGCTACTGGCCACAAATGGCAGTGGCGTCATTGGGAATTGAACTGGCAATCTTTAAATGATAGGGCAAACACTTATTTCACGCCACTCAGGAGCAAGCTAACAGCTCTTTGCATAATATATGCTGTGCCTCATTAGACTTGACTGACATGGGGCAGCCACACTGTTTACAAATGTCAAAATTTTTTTGATAATTATTGAGGTTCATACACACCAGAATAGTTTGATATCAGGTTTATGATCAGTCAAAAATCCTAGGACTAGTTTGCAAATTATTGTTATTATTATTATTATGATTTTTATTGTTGTTATTATGGTGGCCATGTTTTTCAAGTAACCAGCTCATCATCAAAGATCCACTTGCATATTAGCATAGAGATGCAGATGCATAGACGGATGCAATGGCAGTTTAGAATTTTATTAAAACTGGGAAAACAAATCCAAGGTGTGAAGCAAACTTGTAAACAGGATCAGGCAAGATGTCAGGCAAACAGCAATTCAAAGGTAAAATACAAAAACCAGAATAGCAAATGCATAAACAAAGGCTTTTTAAGTCAGGTAATCATACAGCATTACTTTGCAAAAAGTCATTATGAGTGTCTGTGTGTATACATAGGCTGAGGATGTGATTAGAAACAGGTGTGCCTCGTTAGTATTCAAGTGAATAGGAACATGCCGGTGGAGAGAGGTGTTGTGAATTGTAGTCTGCACCTAGTTCTCACAATTTTTAAATTTTGCAGATTATGCAAATTGTCATAAATCGGAGTGAGCGGGGCTAAATAGTTCGGAGGGGACTATATCTAGTATACAAAGAGTTGCTTTGATCTTCGTTTCTCTCTCTTGCATGTCTGAGAGCTCCTTTTGCACGTGATCTCATACTAACACTGTCATTTTCCTGTTCACTTTATTACATTCAGAGCTGATAACATTTGTCACTGCATTTGTCCATGAACAGTGTCATTGCACTTCTGTGGCTATTTGGTGGATAAAAGGGGGAGCACGTCACTTCACTCTTATTCCACTTTTTAATCCACCAATCCAAACACCAAGACCAAACTGGAGCTAGAGTTTCCTATAAGTCCATAACAGTTAATTAAAGGTCTGTACCTGGTGCCCACATGACAAGGAAACCTCCTTTTTTAAATTTGCCAGTATTTTTGTTACACTCCTTCTTTTGTGTGTGGATGAGCGGGCCTTTGTTCTCAAATCAACATACACACACCCTGAAATATCCACTCACTCAAAACATTCACTGCCATTTTTATAATGCATTGCTACTGCTCGATAAACATTATTCTATTGAAACAGTCTTGTGTTTGCTGTCTCTCAGATCAAAACTGAAGCTAAGCTACTATTTAAGAACCCCCAAACTATATGTCACTATTATGATTTATGGCAACTGATATTGATTAAATTAATTAATGGTAATTTAATTATAGTTAATTATTTTATTAATAACTAAAGCCTTGAATATTAACATCTATATAATTTTTATGAGACTGATTACTTAAAGACACATATGGCCATCATCAATCTTAAGTAGCAACCCTTAGTAAGAAAAATTCTAATAATTATAAGAGGGCTTCCAAGAACATCATGGCTGGACTTCTCAACCGAAATTGAACTGTCCCAGCCTGATACAAGATCTTGTTTTTGTAAAACCTCTGTTTTAGTCAATCAAGCATATTTTCTATATAGAAAAATTTAGACAAAGATCTTGGTAAACATCTTGATATGGATTCAGTACATACTCACAAGACAGCCAGAGAGACTATGAAAAGACAATACCTTCAGAAGTGAGCCAACATCTCCAACAATTGGCAGTGCTGTCTGGAATAAGAAGACATAAGAAGAGTTAATAAAAATTTTTAGCCAGGTTCTTCCAAGAATCATAGGAATTAACATGCAAGGCTTTTAATCCATCCCACCTGTATTTCTTCTTAAATAGATTATAAAGGGCAGTATTACACACAAGTAATCACATAAAATGCATACATACATGGTGTTCCAATCATAAGGCAGCTTCAAAGGTAGACAGCATTTTTGTGTAGCATTTGCATACTCAAGGGACAAGGACCATAAAAGAGAATGGCTCACATTGCTCATCAATGGAGAACCAAAATTCAACTCTTGTGTTTGTCTTATTTTTTTCTGTGCAAGTTTACTTTCACTTTTATCTGTAAGTGAAACTGTTTTTAACTTCATTGGACAGTCAGACCTCTCCAAGTTATAAAGCCAACTCCACCATGAAGCATAGCCATGGACAGATCAACCTGCAAACTGCAGGTATGCATGAAGACAGACTCAAAAGTGCTGCATCACCATTCCCTTAGAGTCGAATCCCAACCAATCAACTCCAAGCACATCTGGTAAGGAAAAAAATAATGTTTTCTATTGCTTCTTCAAAGCTCTACTGTTTTGAGTAATTTAAGTGGTAAACTGTTTTGTTAAAATCAACATTCTGTTAATCACAGGGATTCCAGTGCATTGCCACAAATCTCCCCTCTCTCTTTGATCTCTCTCTCTCTTATCATTGCATCTCACTCTGCTTACTAACTGAGTCACTCAGTCAGTGATCTCTGTTTTTTTTTCCTCTAGGAAAAATAAGCTCCAAACCCCATAATGTTATTCCCATTAATGTTACTACAATGTTGTCTGAAAAATAATTTTAACCTAGCAATTTTCATTGGATTCTGGAAGGTATCCAGCAAGATTTAATTTTTTTTTAAATTATTAATATTTGGAGCTTATCATTCATCCGTTTATGCTCTGCTTTCCTATACTCTCGCCTAGATGCCCACGTATTGTCATTTAGCTGACTTGAACCTTGTTTGTCTGGTTTTAAACAGGCCAACAGAGTTGAGGGTGGTGGCGCAAGATGAATGAAAAGAGTGACTAGTTGTTCTGCACTTAACTGGTGTGATGCTTCTACGATAGACATTGTGCACAAAGCAAGGTCTATGAAGACAGAGTTTGCCAACAATAGAGTGGAACTACTCAAGTGGCATGCACAGAACTGAACTGGAATGCCAATCTGCCCCAGGCTTCGTCACCGGACATCAGTGCCTGACCTCACTAATGCTCTTGCAGCTAAATCAGCAAATCTCCACAGCCATGTTCCAAAATGTAGTGGAAAGCCTTTCCAGAAGGGTGGAGGTTATTATAATAAAGCCAAATGGGGGACTAAATCTGGAATGGGATGTTAAAAAAGCACATATAGATGTGATGGTCAGGTGTCCACAATGTTTTAGCCATTTACAATGGATATAAGAAGTCTACACACCCCTGTTAAAATGACAGGTTTTTGTGAAGTAAAAGAATGACATTAAGATCAATCATCTCGGATCTTCCCCACCTTTAATGTGCAATTGCAAAGTATACAAATAAAGTGCAAACAATCAGAAACTTTTTAGGGAAAACAGAAAAATAAAAAACTTATAAAAACCTACCTGCATAAGTATTCACTCCCCTAAATTAATGCTTTGTTGAAGCACCTTTTGATTTTATTACACCACTGAGTCTTTTGGGGTAAGAGTTTATCAGCCTGGCACATCTTGACTTGGCAATATTTTCCCACTCTTTCTTGCAAAAACATTATAGATCCAGCAAATTGTGAGGGCATCTCCTGTTCAGGCTGCGTCAGGTCACCCCACAGATTTTGGATTCATTTCTTTGTTGATTGGAGTGTATGCTTTACTTCAAAAATGACAAAATGTGTATTTTCTTACTCTGGAGCTTACAGAGACACAATCAAATATATTTAAAACATTTCTCCCCTTAAAGTTCGCTGAATCTAATCTAATCAAAGAAACCCAGGCAACTGGTGCTTTATAGTAATGGAGTCAGTACCGTCTAAAAAGTGCTTGACGTACAAATACGTAAGATTGTACCAAGATCATAGCCGTCTACTTTGCAGGATATCTGACTTACTGCAGTATTCGGATACAGCATGGATTCAGTACAGTGAGATGTAACACTCACTACAGGAGCAAGTGGATATGACGTTGGACTACTGATCGAAAGGTTGTGTGTTCAAATTCCAGTACTGCTAAGCTGCAACTGTTGGACCGTTTTGCAAAGCCTTTAACCCTCAACTGCTCAGTTATATAAATGAGATAAAATGTAAGTCGCTCTGGATAAAGGCATCTGCCAAATACCATAAATGTAAAAAAAAAAAAAATACCATAAATTCAGATTTAGGGATGTAAGACTCAGATGTTCAACATTACATTACATTATTGTAATTACTTCTGTTATTTTTTATAGCATATATTTTATATTTTGGTTTGCATTTTTGCATGAATGCGAAGAGGTGAATTTAGACAAACTTCTTGGAGTCCCTTAGGATTAGGTCCTTCAGTTATGCACAAAGTTTGGTCAAAATACATCTCACAGTTGCTGAGATGTACTCTCACTGTTCGGCAGCTTCACCATCAAAGTCGTTTGTGCATCACAGATGAACTGTCCTGTACATCAAATCTGAGAAACAACTTTTTTTTATCAGACTGGTCTCACAATGCTGCATGCCAAATTTGGTGATGATTGGACAAAATTTGTGGGAGAAGAAGTGAAAAAACAGTTTTTCATAAAAGTTAAAATGGCCAACTTCCTGTTTGAGAGATCTCAAATTCGTTACAACACTCGACACCTTCAATGGAATCAAGGGAAACAAGAATCTTGATTTTATGCTAAGCAATTCAAAAGTCATGGGCAGTTTTACAAATGTGCAAATTATAGCACCACCTAGAAGTGAATTACACAAAACAGTTTGGAGACCCTAAGAATAAGGTCCTTTAGTGGTCTACTGTTTGGTGGCTTGCCCATTATGGTTGAACCATCCCGTATATCAAAAATCAGAGAAACAACTTTTTTACTGTTTTTTACTGGTCTCACAATGCTGCATGCCAAATTTGGTGATGTTTGAACAGAACTGGTAGGAGAAGAAGCCAAAAAAAAAACTGGTTCTAAAAAATTCAAAATGACCAACTTCCTGTTTGAGAAATCCCAAATTCATTACATTCACAACATCTTCACCTTCAAGGGAATCAGGAGGAATATGAATCTTGATTTAATGTTGAGTGGTTCAAAAGTTATGAGCAATTTTACAAATTTGTTAATTATAGCACTGCCTAGAGGTGAATATAGACAAACCTTCTTGGAGACACTTAGGGTGTGGTATTTCAGTTATCTTCAAAGTTTGGTCAAAATATGTCACACCATTGCTGAGATATGCTCTTACTTGCTTTTTGGCAGATTTGCTGTTAAATTTTATTGGATTTTATGGACGAACTGACCCATAGATCAAAAATCAAAGAAACTTTTTTTTTCAGGGAGTCTTTACAACGCTGTGATTCAAATTTGGTGATGATTGGACAACGTTTGTAGGAGAAGAGAAAAAACTGTTTTTGAAAAAATTCACAACTGCGGAAAATACAGTATGCCTCAAGTTAACATCATGGTGTCTGTTGAACTCAGCTTGATCCAAAGAATCAGAGGAAAGTGTAATTGCTTTTCGATTACATTCTGTAACGGAGTTATTATTGTAAACATATGTCCAAATTTGACCTATTGGTGGCACTTGAGGGCTTGAATTTTTTCTCTTCCAACTTTCATAAAAGTGTACAAAGCATTCTATAGGCCCCACAGACTCCATAGGAAGAAGAAGAAGAAGAAGAAGAAGAATACATACAATCACTGAAGTGTGCCTATGCCCCTTCAGTGCTTGGCCCCCTAAAAAGTGTTTGACATGTAAAACGAAATATACTATATTAGAGTCTATCACTCCTATCATATAAAGCAAACAGATTCTTGTTTTTTTAAAATGTTTTTTAAAGAAAAATATTTAAAATTCCATAACTTTTTGACTGTAAGATTTACATGTGTAACTTTCTGATTTTAAGAGTTACGCATGTAACAGTGAGGGGGTACATTACTGTCTATTGTTTATCCACTACAGCAACTAGATTCTGAAATTAAATGCATTTATTTTAATATTTTGTTTTTCATTTTGGTCCCCAAAAAGTTTTTAATTAAATAACTTTTTGATTGTAGGAGTTACACATGTAACCAAATGACGAACTCTATTACACCTGTCAACTACAGCAAAGAGATTTTAAAAACTTAGGGTTTTTCTGTTTATTTTAATGTTTTCTTTTTCATTTGCAAAAAGGAAAAGTAATTAAAATTCAATAACACTATGACTGCAGGAGTTACACATGTAAAACCAAATGCACTATGATACAGTCTACATTATTCCTATCAACTAGAATAACTAGATTTTAACATTTGTTATTTAAGCAAAAAAAAAAATCAATTACTTTTTGATTTTGGGAGTTACATATGTAACAGTGAAGGGAATTCATGCAGTCTGTCATTTTTTATCAACTACAGCAATTAGAATTTGAAAATGTGTTGCTTTTATAAATGTTGCATCCAAATCTCACAGCCTATCAATCTGTAAAGGAGACAGGAATGATAACATCTCTTTCAAAGTTCATGAAGTGAAAATCCTGCTGTTGATAGAGCAACCTGTTTGAAGCCTTGGGAGGCTGTACACATTCGATCTGTCAGACAAAAGCATGGCAGCCTCTGTCATGACACAACTCTCTGATGGTCTGGGAAAGACTGACTAAAGCCATCTCCCAGGAAAGTTCAAGGTCTGGTGCTACCAGTTTACCCTATACCAGCATCTGATGTGGCTGAAGAAACTGTGTGAGATCACTGTGACTATAGTACTGAAGATGGACTCCAAAGCCAACATCCACAAATGGCTGGGTCTTCCTCTGTGCCTCTCCAACACAGCCTTGTTTGAAAGGAATACATTCGAGTTGAAGCCACTGAAGCCAATCAACCAAGGCTACAGACAGCAGAAGGAGAGGATTGTGCTTGAGTAGAGACTCTTCAGACCCCTATGTGCAGAACACCAAGGCCCCAGTCCAAACAGGGAACAAACTGAGGGCAGAGCAAGCAGTTATACAGGCTATCAGCTGGATGAAACACCAAAAGATTAGGTGGTTGTGGTCAGGCAGGGCTAGACTTGGGTGGGAAACAGCTCCAAAGATGTTCAAAGCAACAAAGAAGTAAATTAAAGAGCTGGTGATTGCTATGGTGGTCAAGATGGAAGAGGAAAAGTACAAGATATGTGCAGAGAGCCAATGACAACAAGGGAGCTGGACAACTTGGGAGGCTGTGAGCAGCAGGGCCATAACCTGTGCTGACGTATGATGATTTCTCAGGGGAGAATGAGCTTCCTCATTAGGTCCACATGACTCTCCTCCAAGTCCCAGATACCTGCCCTTGTGTTACAGCTCAGAGGCAACCTGCCAACTACATGATGCCCAGAACCCAAGCTTGCTGCACATTCTCTCTGGCTGCACGGCAGCACTCACCCAGGGTCGGTACAGTCATGGCATCATGACTGGCTCCTGTGGAAACTAGTGGAGGTCTTGGAAGCACACAGACTGGAAGCAAACAGGGCCACCCCGTAACATCACAATAGCTGTTCCACTTCACTGGGCAGGAAAATGGGGCACAGAACATCACCCAGAAGGAGCGGTCTGTCCTGGCACATGGATGGGAGTGAAACCTGAGGGCTTTGACCAACAGCTGAAGTACCCGAAGGAGGTCAGCACTACATCCCTATGGCCAGAGATTGTCCTGTGTTCCACCTCTTCCAGGACAGTTATCATTGCAGAGCTCACCATTCCATGGGAGGAGGGAATGCAGGCAGCCTTTGAGAGGAAAAACGACAAGTACAGGGAGTTGACAACTGAGTGTAGATAAGCAGGGTGGAAAGCATTCACATATCCTGTGGAAGTTGGCTGTAAAGGCTTCACCAGGACATCCACCCAGTGCTTTCTGAACTCATTATCATAACCAGGCTAAAGAAAGCATTCAGGGAGCTGGCTCAAGAGGCAGGAGTCCTAGGAGATGTCCCTACCACTGCTCCACCACCTTGACGTGTTCTGGGTTTAATGGAGCAAAACATTAGTGAAGGGTGGATCCCAGGTGATGGCTAGCAAACACCTGTACTCAAATTTATTATTATTTTGGCCTAAAAACAAAAATAAAAATCAATAACATTTAGATTTGAGGGGTACGCAGGTAATAGTGACGGGAATACCTTACAGTCTACTATTTCAATCAAGTACAGCAACTAGATTTTGAAAATAAGTGTTGCTTTTATTTTTTATTTTTTTGCCAAAAAAAAAAAAAAAAAAAAACAGAACAGAACTAAAATGCAATAACCTTTTGACTGTATGAGGTATACATGTACAACAAAAATGCACAATTATACAATCTATTATTCCTGTCAACCGCAGCAACTATATTGTGAAAACTAATATTTTTTATATTTTAACTTTTTTATTTCAACAAAAAATCAAAAAGCAATACTTTTGTTTATTTCATGGTTTACACATGTAACAGCAAAGAGAATACATTACAATGTATTATGTCCATCAACTACAGGAGCTAGATTTTTAAAATACATGTTGCTTTAATTTAAAAAATATTTTGTCCAAAAAAAAAAAAAAGAATTAACATTTAATACAATTTTGAATGTTTGAGTTATACTTGAAAAATCAAATGCACTGATAAAGTCTATTATTCCTATAAAATACAGTAACTAGATTTTAAAACATCAGTGTTTTTTTTATTTTAATGGGTTTTTTGACAAAAAAAAAATTAAAATCCAATAACTTTTTGATTGTATGAGGTACACATGTATGAGGTACACATTCAAATGTAATACAAAAAAGTCTGTTATTTCTATAAATTACAGCTCCTAGATTTTGAAAATAAGTGTTGTTTTCGGCCAAATAAAGAAAAACTATTAAAACGAAATAACATTTTGACTGTATGAGTTACACATGTAAAAAGAAACCCTAACAATAATCCAACCGTCAAAACCCTCCTGTGCCTGTGAACCAGGGTCAATTTATAGATAAAAAATGAGAACAAATCATTAAAACCCCTAATATTCTGCAGAATAATAGAATTTATCATATAGCATTTGGTTTTACATGCGTAAATATAATCTTTAAATATTTTTTTTAAAAAAGGAGTTTTCAAAATATACTTGCTGTAGTTGACAGGTATAATTTTGCCTCACACAGTCAAAAAGTTACTGAATTTTAATTCTTTTTCTTTTTTGCAAAAATAAAAAAAATAAAAACATTAAAATGAAACACTGAGTTTTGAAAATCTATTTGCTGTAGTTAACAGGAATAATAGAGTGTATCTTAGTGCATTAGGTTTTACATGTGTAGCTTGTACAGTCAAAAAGTTATTTAATTTTAACTATTTTTCTTTTTTTTTGGAAAAAGTAAGAATTAAAAACATTAGATTAAAAAAAACACTGAGTTTTTAAAATAGAGTTGCTATAGTTAGGAATAATAGAATGTATCATAGTGCATTTGATTTTATATGTGTAACTTCTATTCTATTTATTTCTAAATTAAATTTTAAATTTACAAAAGAGTTTTTAAAATACAGCTGATGGAAATATAGACTGTAATGTATTCCCTTTGTAACTCCTAAAATAAAAAAAATGTATTGATTTTTTAGCAACTTTTTGCTGAAATAAAAAAAAAGTTTTTAAAATCTAGTTGCTGTAGTTGATGGAAATAATAGAGATAAAAATAAGATAATAGTATCTTAGTGCATTTGGTTTTACATGAATCTTAACTATTTTTCTTTTCCTGTTTTGCAAAAGAAATAAAAACATTGAAATAAAAAAAAACACTGAGTTTTTAAAATCTAGTTGCTGAAGTTGACAGGAATAATAGAATGTATTATAGTGAATTTGATTTTACATGTGTAACTCATACAGTCAGAAAGTTACTAAACTTTTTTGCAAAAAAAAAAAAAAAAAAGACACTTTAATTTTTATTTAATATAAATAAAAAACACTTGAGTTTTTTTTTTTTTTAAATCTAGTTATATTTATTAGTTCACTTATTTTCAAAATCTGGTTGCGTCTTTGATAGGAAAAATGGAGTATAATATAATGTATATCAGAACATTTGTTGAGTTTCATTTGTATTTGTTTATAGAAAATAACAAACAATAGCAAAAAGCTATTAATATAGCAATAAAAACACCTTTTTTAAATCATTTTGCTGTAGTTGCTAAGACTAACAGAACGTCATATGGCACATTGAGTTTTATATATTTAATCACTCATTTAAAAATTCATTAAAATGTAACAAAACACTTGTTTTCAAAATTTAGATTTTAATGTAGTGCACTTGGTTTTATTTTTATCTCTCTTATTTTGCAAAAATTGCAAAACAAAATAATAAATATATGCTATAAATAATAAAAAAAACAGATTATAATTTAGTACTTTACTCATACTCTAATGTAACATTTCTTTCACTTCTAGTGAGTCTCACATCCCACTACTACAACCTTCAAAATGTGATTTTTTTTTTTTTTAAAAATATGACTTTATTAGTGTACTTCTGTATGAATTTGTGTAATATTACACTTGTAATGAGTGTTACATCCCACTGTACTAAATCTATTCTGTATCCAAATACTGCAATACGTCAGATATCCTGAAAAGTAGACGGCTAATCTTGCTAAAATCATAAATATTTGCCCGTGTCTTGCACTTTTTAGACGGTCCATTGATGACTCCATTGCTATAAAGCGCCGGTGACCTGCATTTCTGAAAGATTTGCTTCAGCAAGCTTTAACGAGAGAAATGTTTTATGTGTGTTTGATTGTACATGGTAAGAAAATACACGTTTTGTCATTTTTGTGTGTTTATTTCTTGAGAAATAGAAGATAGACTCTTGACTATGCAGCCAATGTCCAATATAAAACCAACATTACCGCGGAGACAAAAACTTGCCAAAAATACGCTGGCGCCATCCTGTTCACACACTTTGACTAACTCCCTGCCAGAGCTGAACTGCACGCAATATTTCTCTCTCTACTGTCTTCGTCCCCATACCAGGAGGCCGGCCACGTATCTCACCTGGCAATTAATTTTTGAAAGCTCAGCGCCAACGCACACACAGACACGCAAGCTCTGGGGCAGCGTGCGCGTCAACAAACGCAGATTCTCGCATGCTTGCGCGCTCCTCTCTCTCTCTCGTACACACGCAACTCCTTTGCATTGTGTCTATCCCTATTTAGAATCAGGTCTTCTTAGATAAGTAACTGATTATTTTTTCTTTTCACCGTTTCAATATATTCAGTGTTATTGGACATTTTATTTCCTTGTCTTGATTATTACTTTGATACTGCAAGAAGCCGAACTATTCAGAACAAAGCCTTCAGAAACCAAGTCATTCATTATTATTGCTTTCAGCTAAAACTGAGTTTTTAATCATTCTGACATATTTGAAAGTTTAAATTTAATTTCTAATTAAGTCTAAAATTAAAAAGGGGATATTCTATGAGACCGATTACCTAATAAGTCTAATTTAATGAGACTCATTACTTTATGAGACTGACTAATTTTAATTTACAGTGAAGCACCTATATTGCTGGTATGTACCTTGCATTTCAAGTGCTTCCTTTATAAACAGGCCAATTTCCTCTACAAAGTGAATAAAAATTTCTCATTTTTAACGTATTATTAAGCAATATTGCATGAGCAAGAGTATGGTTATACTGAATATTAGCACGGCTGTGATTCAGCCATAGGCACAAGCCCGCAGGGTGTGTGCCATAGGTAATCACAGCCATGCTGATATTCAGTATAACCGCACAACTGCACATGCATTATTGCTTTTACACAACCGTTCTGTAAACAAGAAATTAATATCAAGTGACATTTTGGACACAATATGGCCAAATGTTGTTTATTTTTGCTCCGCCAGTGGAAATAGATCCAGAAGAGGCCACACTCACTTTATAGCACATCAGCTAGCTCACTAGCTAGCTCTCACTGATTTGTACATTCCCATTAAAGGTGTTTATGGTAAAATTTGCATCCCTTCTTCTTTTTCATTTTCATCTGACAAGCTTTCACATATTTTAAGTCAAAAGTTATATTTCTGAAATGTATCATTGCCGTGTCCACTGATGTTGTTTCATCTACTGTAGTAACAGTTTTGAACTAGAAAGTGGAATTTTACATGGTAAACACAGACAAGCAGGTGATATACACAGTGAAACGTCCCAGTGCGGTTATAGGAAATATAAGCACTCTTGAAACACCACTCAACCAATCAAATTAGTGGACCAGAACTAACTGTTGTATAATACTTTGATAAAATGCCACTAACTGAGATGAAACCAGAATTAATAGTTTATTATGTTAAAATAGTATGATAATTTACATAATATGTAAACTATTATGTTAATTGAATTAATTCTAATAATCTGTAAATGTTATTTGCCCTTTCATATAAAATAAAGGATATTATTAATAACCATCGGATGACTGCAGGATGTGCTGGACTTGTGAATAGCCTGTCAAACTGTAAGCAATGAATAAAGGAATATGGTAGGTGTACCTGATAAAATGTCCAGTGTGTAAGTGCAAGGTTGTGTGCCTAATAAACTGGCAACTCAATATATTACATAGCATGTGTACATAATTATTTTATGTTTTATGTTGTAATTTTATTGTCCTCTATCCAAGCTAGTTCATGACTGGTTCATGCCACATATGAATCTTTAAATGCAGTATAGTATTTGCATATAGGCTAGGAGAAATTAACTTACTGGTTCACCTGGAGGTCCTGGTCTGCCATCACGACCTGGAGGTCCCTTAATGTAACAGCAGAAGACACAGTCAGATGTCAGATACTAATAGTGAAAAATAACTACATAAACAAGAAGACACATACATGCAAAATTTAAAGACATGGCTGGCTCTGTTCAGTTCAGGAGAAATGGCTGTAATTATGATGCATAAATAAGACTGCCTAGGAATAATCTGATCGCTGGTAGACAAATATCAAACACTGGTAAGGGTACAAGGTACTGGTCCAAAGTACCACAATATTGAACATGAACATTATTGTATTCAGGCATGCTTCAAAATAATGTCACTCTGTCCCATTTGTTTTAAAAATATAAATATTCAAATAATATTTAATAAAATATTAAACTGAATAAAATATTTAAGTAATGTACCTTATTTTGGTCAGATTTGAGGACAACATGTATTTTTCTTGTCAAAAAAACCCAAAATTATGTTCAATGGACAAACACAATAAAAATATTTCAAACACTAAATATTTTAGGATTTTTAAAGGTATTTTGTAATACTCTAAAATAATTTAAAAAAACCCAATATATAGATATAATCATTTAATCAATTATATACTATAATATAAAACCTAGATTTTAATCACTTTAATTAGGAACTTGTAGTGAACAGCATATTTGTCCTATGGTTGTCTCACAAGACTGTATTCAGAGTTACTCACTTAAGTCCAAATATTTGTCATGTCCATTTCCCTTTACTCAGGGAAAGTTGCTCATATAAGAGATAAGTATGCAGCTGTTGATTTTCCCAATCAGTTTACGTAAGTTTACCTACATGGAGTTCACACCTCTGAGGTTGGCAGGTTTTTCTTGAGTAGAAGGGTTCAAGACAAGGTTTTTCAATACCACCCCCACCCCCCCCACCCCGAAAAAAAAAAAACAGGTATAGAAAATGTAGACTAAAGATGGAAATAGCTTTTTTTTGGGTGTAGGATGTATTTTATAACACTCTTAATTGTTGTTGACAAATTAAATAATAAAAATAATAAAATAATACCAATAACGAAGGATAAACGGACCAAGCAATCATCTGCTTTGTTTACAGTTCATTTGAAGTTATTTCAGAATTTTATCCATAAAACATAAAGTCTTTGAGATAAGTGATGTCTCTAATTAAGATGTTGACTCCTCCGATGCCCAATGTGGAAAAAAAAAACTTTTCAAGGCCTTTATATGGATGATACTATTAATTAATTAATGGGTGCCATATTTATGTATTTAAATGTGAAAAACATACAATAATTCTCCGTGCTACACTATAGGGCTCATCTCACTTGCCTGAGTAGAGGAAGGGAGTACTGCATTATGGCCAACTTTAATGTCTGTACCACCTGCTTTGGTTTGCAAGGTCTTCCTAACAACTCTTCCATTCATTTCAAACGGACTTTGAACACCTGCTATGCGGGAACCGCATGACCAATCAAAAAGCTGAATACAAGCACATCATTCCCAAACAGACCAAATGCAGAGTGACAGTGCATCTTATGGAAGTTCCTGGTGTTGTTAATATGTTGCTTGGGCATTGCTAGGCAGTTGCTATGGTATCCCAAGTGGTTGCTAGGATATTGATAGGCAGTTCCTGTTTAATTCCAGGTAATTGCTAGGGTGTGGGCAGGTGATTGCTTTGGTATTCCAGGTGGTTGCTAGAGTCTTGCTAGGTGGTTACTATGGTATCCCAGGTAGTTGCTAGGGTGCTGCTATGTCATTGCCAGGGTACATCAGGCGGTTGCTAGGGTGTTGCTAGGTGGTTGCTACCAAGTTAAGTTTCAAGGATTTCTCATTGTTAAATTGATTGGCTGATGCTGGCCATGTTTATGAAGTAACCACGTCATCACCAAACAGCCACTTATAGACTACAACATAGATTCTGGCGGAAAAAAATTGATAGAAATCAGATAACAATAGTTATTGCTTTGCAATGCACAATCACTAAAGCTCACAGTCAGTAGCACTACATATGAGTCTATCTATACTAACCTGTTTACTTGTTTAACAAATGCACCTCCCTTTAATGAAGCATCAGTCTGGTCCCATTAAGACTGAGTTTGTCAGTAAATATAAAGAGTACAGTCTTTGTTGGAACAATTATCTACTATTTTTCTTTATTAATTACCATTCTACACTTTTATATCTCTTGAACTAATAGTAATAGCCATTTTCATTTTATTTGATCTTCGAAGGAGCCAGCATTGCTTATCTCATTGAGCAAATTGTTATGGATAAAATTATAAATGACACTTCAAGTGAACAACACTTAAAGTTGTAGAATAGCAAATGGGTGCTTGGGTCAACTTTATCCTTCAAATTGTGGGCATGTTTTCCTTATCGGAGAGCACAATGAATTAACAAATATTTTGGCATTACTTGATTAACACAAAATAGTAACATCCCACAGGCGTTACATGATTTTATGTTTTATGATCTTGATTTAGCATCTTATGGCTATATTAACACAAGTAATGGTCAGTGGACAATATTTTATTCATATTTTCAGTGATTCTGATAATTACAACTACAGTGGATATAAAAAGTCTACACACCTCTGCTAAAATTTTTTTTTGCAGTGATGTAAAAAAATGAAAACAAGATAAATCAGATCAGATCTTTTTCTACCTTTTATGTGATATAGCATCCAACAAAATTCAAGTGAAAAACAAATAGAAATGTTTTAGGAAATAAACTTATGTGACTGTGCTCAGAATTAACCAATGGCAAAATTGAAAATACCAGGCAAAAAATTCAGACTATTCATTTAAAACCAGACTGTTTTATAGCTAACCCTGAGGATAATAATATAACAATATCAGATCAACGATTAGAATGTTTTACTCCCCTTCAAAAGACTGAACTAATTTCCACTAATTTGCTGATTAGATAATTGCATGAATCAATAGGTGTACAGGTGTTTCTTATAAAGTGTCCAGTAAGTGTATATTGTTGTCTTGTCTTGCACTATGTTTAATGTATTGTTTAGTGTTATTTATTATTTAGTGTGTTGTTTATTGTTTATGGTTGTCAACTAAATTAGGAGCCAACATTAGGAGCCAACATAACATTCTTATTTTTCTTATGGGTTCGGTAAACAATTTATGATTTAGTGTATAGGGCTAAAATTAGTTCAACACCTGTGATTTTATCTTATGGCTCAGAATGAGAAAATGAAACAGGGAAAGACAGTGAAAAGAAAGGTTCAAAACTAGACAAGTGATACCTGGCTTCCTGGGGCTCCAGGAGGACCTTGTAAACCTGGAGGGCCACGAGGACCCTGACACAAAGAGGCATTTTCTCAATACATTCTTTTCTACGTAATTTAAGTAACACTGCAGAATTAGATAATAATTATAAGAATAAATATACGTCATAAGAATGTACCTCTACTCCTGGCTCCCCCTTTGGTCCCATCATGCCCTTTAGATGTAACAGGAAATATCATTTGGCCACATATTTAGAGGACAGTAGTTTGTACTGTTAAAATGTCTAATTTGAAGTCACTCTTCCTGTGAGGCTTCATATATGAAAAAGAATTCTATCTAAATTTCAAAGCCCTTCAGCCAAAGAACTAGTAAGACAACTTGCAATAGTGATTTATTTGCTTGTATTTTGGTAAAACTGATGTCCATTTAAAATCCAACCGAGGTAAAAATTATATAATGATATAGAATTCTCTTACAGGTGGACCATGAACTCCCACACCAGGTTTTCCTTTCTCTCCTGGCTCTCCTGGTATCCCTGGCATTCCCCTCTCTCCCTAACAGAGAGAAAAGATAAAGGTCTAGTATTTAACATATTAAACACCTTGTTAATCTTATACACCACAGTAAGGTAAATTCGCAATACACTCACCATCCACTTTATTAGGAACACCTGTACATTCATGCAGTTATCTAATCAGCCAATCATGTGGCAGCAGCGCAATGCAAACGTCATGCAGATACAGGTCAAGAGCTGCAAGTGAAGTTCACATCAAAAAACAGAATGAAGAAAAATGTAATCTCTGTGACTTTAACCATGGCATGGTTGTTGGCGCCAGATGGGCTGGTTTGAGTATTTCACAAACTGCTAATCTTCTGGGATTTTCACGCAAATCCCTCTCTAGAGATTCAATTCAATTCAATTCAAAAGCTTATTGTCTATCCCAAATAGGGTAGAAAATTGTCTTTAGACAAAAGACTCAACACACAAACAATACAAATAATCGTCACAACAACACTTTACACTTTAAAAACACTTTTCACTATATATATATATATATATATATATATATATATATACATATATTTTCCACCCACAGAACTGTTGTCCACTCAATGTTTTTTGTTTTTTGGCACCATTCTGTGTAATCTCTTCTCATCCCCTGTATAGTTCTTTCCAGTTACTTCCCTCTGGTAGATGGTATAAAGTGCCTTTAGTGAAAAGGGCCAAGTATAAGAAGACCTTTATCCCAACTGCGATTGGTATTTTAAACAGGATCTTAAAATGAATTTTTTATGTATTACTATAGTTGTGAAGTGATGTGTGTAAACACCTAAAGGTAAAGATAAAGGTCTTCTTATACTTGGCCCTTTTCAAGAAAGGCACTTTATACCGTCTACTCTTTACAACCGTGGTGAGCAGAAAAGCATCTCAGCATACACAAAACATCAAACCTTGAGGTGGATGGGCAGAATACCACAGTGGGTTCCACTCAAGAACAGAAATCTGAGGCTATCTTTGGCACAGACTCACAGAAACCGGACAGTTGAAGATAAAATCATCTGGTCTTTTTCCAGTCTTCAACTGCCCAGTTTTGGTGAGTCTGTGCCAATGATAGTCTGACATTCCTGTTCTTGGCTGACAGGAGTGGAACCTGATGTGGTCTTCTGATGTTGTAGCACATCCACCTCAAGGATTGATGTGTTGTGCATTCTGAGATGGTTTTCTTCTCACCTTGGTTGTAAAATACTCTGATGTTTCTCATCAACAATGTGTTTCAGCCTACAGACCGTCTGCCCACAGGATCTTCTTGTTTACATTCTGAGTAAACTCTAGAGACTGTCATGTCACAGAGATCACATTTTTTCCCCCATTCTGATGTTTGATGTGAAAATTAACTGAAGTTCTTGACCTGTATCTGCATGATTTTATGCATTGTGCTGCTGGCACATTATTAAATGATTAGATAACTGCAAGAACGTGCATTTGTAGAGGTGTTCCTAATAAAGTGGATGGCTAATGTATACATTTACAAATTACAAAGTATTTTACTGAAATATGTTAGCTGAAACATGAAATATGGTACATGCAATAGCATGTACCATATTTCATGTTACAGCTAACATATTTCAGTAAAATACTTATTTTATAAAGTTTGCCTAAATATAATAATAATAATAATAATAATAATAATAATATAAACTCTTCAATTTACTTTTATAATATTGCAAAAAATAACAACTGTGTCCTCAAAAAAACTGATCAAATCAGTTAGCACTAGAATAAGCAGATGGACAGAAAAATAAAGTGGGCATTAGACATCATAGGCATAACTGATGCATTTTTTTTAAACACAAACAGGGCCTTGCAAAGGTATATAACCCCCTAAAAGGTCATCAAATTCATTTGGACTGCAAATTTCTCTTTGATAGTTTGTGCTGTGTCATATTTTATTTTAAAAGACTGACCTCAAAACTAATTAATTTAAAGTGATATTGGTTTTACATAAGAAAATATCCCATGACAAAAATTACTAACTGAAAAATGTTGTCTGTAAAAGTATTCAACCCCTTTGCTTTGGAAGCTCCAAGTTTTCACAGATGAAATACTGTATACTGCCTGAAATGAAGGTGCACCAGTCAACAATATCAAGAGCTCTCCATACAAATGACCTGTACAGGAGGGTGGCTAGAAAGAAAAAAATTCACATCTGATGTCTGGAGTTCAGAATGGTCTAGACTTCAGAGAGACCCAGTTAAAATGTGGAACGGTTTGTAGTCAGATGAGAGGAAAACGGAGCTTTTTGGCCAAAATTCAAAATGCTAGTGTATGAGTGGCACCATCCTAACACTGCCCATTCCTCAACAAACACCATCATAACAGTGAAGTATTGGGGTGGCAGCATCTTGCTGTGATGAAGCTTTTTCTTAGCAGGGACTGGGCATCATGTTAAAATTGAAGGACATGGATGGTGCAAATAAAGTAGATGCTGCAAGACAGCCAGCTTCAGTTTGCTAAAACCAAAAGCTTGGGAGAAACTTCATCTTTCAGCGAGACAGTGATTACAAGTACAAGGCCAAAGCAACACAGGAGTGGTTGAACAACAAAAAGGTGATTGTTATACAGTGACCAAGTCAAAGTCCAGATCTCAATCCAATCAAGAACGTGTGGCGCTATTTGAACATTGAGGGCCACAAGCATCCAAGCAACCAGAACAACCTGCCAGGTGAAAATCACTCCCAAACAGTGTGCTGGTAGGAGCTTACCCCAACAGACTTGAAGTTGTTATTGCAGCAGAAACTGTTTCTAGTACTAGTTTGAAGGGGTTGAATAAAACATTTTTCAGGTTTAACTGAAAACAGTTAACAAGTTTTGACTTTGAAAGTATACTTTAAGAGCATACTGGTTTGCGATAAAAATACTGGCTGGAACAATCTGTGTAAGTGAAATTTGTAATCCAGATGAATCTGATGACTTTTAAGGGGGTTGAATACTTCTGCAAGGCACTGTAACTATTGTGACCCACCTTTGGCCCTCTTGATCCTCTTGGTCCAGGTACTACCTCTGCCTATCAAAAAGCATGTAAAGTCATATTATAGCGGAAACCATGCCTAAGACACTACCAAGAACTAACTTTGAGTTAAACAATGCAAGAAAAAAAGCTCCAATGGACTGGGGTCCCATCCAGGGTTCCCGGGATAGGCACCAAATCCGCCATGATAGATGTATGATAGAGTTTGTTAATACAGAGATTTTTATGCAGTTATTTTTATGCAGTCATTGCAAGACTGATACTGCCAGAACAGAAAGTCTGATTCTGTCAGAAATAATCTTTCTAAATTTATTTCCGTGAAGAAATAGATAAAAATACTGACTATAAGAATTGATTATTATTAGACATCTAACCTGTGATTTGGGTTTTAGTCTTATCTTATCACTAAAGTTCCCACCTCAAAGTTTATTCTTAAAACCTTGTAAGAAACCTGCTGAGAGATACTTTTCTACACTAAAAAAATGACAAATCTGTGATTTTTACACAAAAAAGAAAATTATTAGAATTATTTAATTGCTTTAAGTTCTGTGCTAAATTAATTCATGTAAATATGCAGCTAAAACCCAAAGTGTATATTTTACTTTACAGTTAAATTTAATATTATTTTTGCAAGTGTTCACAAACCAAGAAAAAAACTAGGTTTTTGAACTCAGTTTGCATATGCATGTAAATGTTTTGAAAGATCAAGTGTTTCGGTAACGTTTTCTTGGTTCACTCTTAATGTGAGTCTCAGGCAGCTGTATGTTATATGGTTGGAACGATTTAAGGTGTTAGTGACCATTAAGTAGTAATGATAATTTTTAGATGATGTGTTCTTTTTTGAGATTTATGTACTTCATTTGAGCTTTCTTGCTTGAATTAGATTCTAGATACTAATTATATTAATACTTATAATTACATTAATATATAATTACATAATTTTCTTAAAACAAAGGAACAAAAAAGGATTTACTTGTTTTATATGCACAATTTAACTCAAGTTTGAATAAAATTTACTTATAAAAAAACTGATAGTTAAATTTACTTACATTTTTTAGAGAATAATCCTTGGTGACAGTTAAACCTTACTTAAAATATGCTTTGTTAAATTTACTAAGAATTTATGTGTGGAAATTGTTACCAAGCATTTCTTTCTCACTCTAGTATTTATTTATTTTTTTTAGTTTAAGAAATTCTGGAGTTCACCTTGCTGGTACGGATGATGGAACATCAATAGAAATTATCAGTTAAATATTTTTAAACTGTGTGTAAAGGAACATGTTCACTGTATCTACAAACATTGCAGGAATAACCCTTAAAATTTATAAGTAAAAATTAATAAAGTAATTGCTTGGAGAATTATATGAAAAGCTAGTATTACAAATATTATAAGACTTCCTATAAAACTAAACGACGTAATCTATAAGATGCACAGTTTGCATACATTGACTGTAGGAAATAAAAGGTCCTGATTTATGAATTACTATGAAAATTATTTGAATAACATATCCCTAAATTTGATTTTTTTTTTTTTACAATGGAGCTATAAGGCTAATGCAGTTATAAAGAGATGCTCATAAACTTATATACTATAGTTTAGCAAATGCATACATACTGCATGGCCCAATCATCACACACTTACCTCAAAAGACATGGCTCAGTGACACCATTTACTAACAAATGATAATTAAACTTTTTCTGCATTCCTTCATCTTTTTTTTTATTCTAGATAATTAGCTTTCTGATAAGGCATACTCATTTAAATGGTTTATAGTTGGATTTAAAGTTATGGAATGTCAGAGAGACAATTTAGATTACAACATTTAATTTATTAATGAATGACATTATGGATTTTAATGGTTTATAGTTAGATTTAAACTTATCGAACATTTGAGAGACAAGTTAGTTTCTGTTCTCACTTACATTACGGCTGTACCACCGCCATCTCTCTCTCTCACACACACACACACACACGCACACACACACACACACACACACACACACACAGACACTAAAAGCGCAGCCTGTCATATTAACGAGATTTGAGCATTCAACAGCGCTGTGGTGTGTGTGTGTGTGTGTGTGTGTGTATAAATATATACATATACAGGCAGGTCCGGAAGTATTTGGACAATGACAGAGTTTTTGTGATTTTGCCTTTATACGCCACCACAATGGATTTGAAATAAAACAACCAAGATGTGATCGAAGTGTAGACTTTCAGCTTTATTTTAAGAGGTTCCACAAAAATATGGCATTTACCATTTAGGAATTACAGCCATTTTAAGCAAAATACTTCCATTTTCAGGGGCTCAAAGGTATTTGGACAATTGACTGACAAGAAGGTAATTGACCACGTGTGGTCCATTCCCTCGTTACTTCAAGACAAATGAAGGAGATAAAAGGTCTGGAGTTGATATCAGGTATTGAGTTGGCATTTGGCAGCTGTTCGACTGGAGCTACCAATATGAAGTCCAAGGAGAGCTCAATGCAAGTGAAGGAGGCCATGATTAGGCTGAAAAAAACAACATAAATCTATGAGAGATAGCAAAAACCTTAGGTGTGGCCAAATCAACAGTTGGGTACATTCTTAAAAAGAAAGAAAGCACTGTTAAGCTCAACAACATCGAAAGACCAAGGAAGACAACTAAAGTGGGTGATCGTAGAATCCTTTCCTTGGTGAAGAACAACTCCTTCACAACATCAACAGAAGTCAAGAATACTCTGGAGAAGGTAGGGGTATCATTGTCAAAATCTACAATCAAGAGACGCCTTCATGAATGTAAATACAGAGGGCTTACGACAAAGTGCAAACCACTGGTAACATTCAAGATCAGGAAAGCCAGATTAGACTTTGCCAGAAAACATCTGAAAAAGCCTCCCATGTTCTGGAATAAGATTCTTTGGACTGGATGAAACCAAGATTAACTTGTACCAGAATGATGGGAAGAGCAAATTATGGTGAAAGAAAGGAACAGCTCATGATCCAAAGTATACTACATCATGTGTCAAACATGGTGGAGGCAGTGTTATGGCATGGGCATGTACGACTGTCAGTGGAACGGGCTGACTGGTGTTTATTGATAATGTGACTGCTGACAGAAGTAGCAAGATGAATTCTGAGGTGTATAGGGCTATACTCTCTGCTCACATTTAGCCAAATGCTACAAAACTGACAGGACGCCGCTTCACTGTGCAGGTGGATAATGACCCTAAACATACTGCAAAAGCAACTCAAGACTTTTTGAATGCAAAGAAAAGGAATATCCTTCAATGGCCAAGTCAGTCGACTGATCTCAACCCAATAGAGCATGCTTTTCACTTACTGAAGACAAGACTGAAGGCAGAAAGACCCACAAACAAGCAGCAACTGAAGGTGGCTGCAGTGAAGGCCTGGCAAAGCATCTCCAGGGAGGAAACTCAGAATTTGGTGATGTACATGGGCTCCAGACTTCAGGCAGTCATTGACTGCAAAGGATTTTCATCCAAATATTAAAATTATGGTTATATTTACAATTATGTCACTTTGTCCAAATACCTTTGAGCCCCTGAAAATGAAAGTACTTTGCTTAAAATGGCTGTAATTCCTAAATGGTAAATGCCATATTTTTGTGGAACCTCTTAAAATAAAGCTGAAAGTCTACACTTCGATCACATCTTGGTTGTTTTATTTCAAATCCATTGTGGTGGTGTACAAAGGCAAAATCACAAAAACTCTGTCATTGTCCAAATACTTCTGGACCTGCCTGTAAATATATATATATATATATATATATATATATATATATATATATATATATATATATATATATATTTATATGTACACACACACGCACACCGATCAGCCATAACATTAAAACCACTGAGAGGTGATGTGAATAACATTGATTATTGCATTATAATGGGCCAAATTGTGATGGATAGATGACTGGGTTGTATATACAATATTTATAAAGTGATGAAACCGATCAGAGCACCAGACCTTTACTCTCAAAAACAGCCGAGGTACGAACCAGAGAGCTGAGGCATTGTGCTTCATCAACCTAACCAATGGGCCAACTAGGGGGATAGCAAGCTTGAGCGTGATAGTGATTATGTGACTCTGCGAGCACACCAGTGCCAGCAGCTTGAACACGCCAGCTCAGCGGCAAGGTGGAGAACAAACTAAAAAAGTTGCTGAAGCTGGCAGTGTTCACAGACACCCAATAATAAGGGATGGTGTTCTCTCTCACTAATTCCCAAGTAATCATCTTAGCAAGAGATTCCCCTCGCTATGTCTTGAGGCATCTACTCTGTCTATCACAGTAATAAATCTTCTCTAAATTCTGAACCTCAATAAATCTTCTCTAAATCCTGAACCTCAATAAATCTTCTCTAAATTCTGAACCTCAATAAATCTGCTTTCCTGAAAATACCAACCAGAGTAGCATGATGCCGCTCTGTACCTGGCATAGATCTATGTCCGCACACAGACTGAGGCAACCGGAGACCTTATAAAGGGCTGCGTCCAGGTGTGGCACGTTTATGCCGATTACCTGCATGGGAGCCCAGCACAATAAAAACCTGTGCAGGTGGTCGCAGATTTGCCTTAGAAGGCTTCCATAACATTACATTACCTCCCTCTAGGAACGGCCTCCGACGTTCCCATGCCTGCTTCCTGGTTCCTGCAGAAGTTCCTGATGAGCTCTGGATCCAAAATATGTCGAGCTGGGACTCAAGAGTGTTCCTCCAGACCATACCCCTTCCAGTCCACCAAGTACTGAATGCCCCCCTTGTGGTGGCATGAATCCAAGATACGCCACACTATAGGGGCAGGGGCCCCATTGATAATACGGGCAGAGGTGGGGGCTGGTGGGCGTAGGTCCCCAGAGGACTACTCAGGACCGTTTTTAGTCATGAGACATGAAAGGTGTGGTTAATTCTCATCGTGCAGGGAAATGCTAGACGGAATGCCTCTGGATTGATCCTCCTAAGGATCTTAAAAGGTCCAATGTATTGTGGGGCCAGTTTATTGGATGCTACCTGCAATGGTAGGTCCTTGGTCACCAGCCATATCTGCTGGGCAGGATGGAAATTCAGACCTGGACACCGCCTCCAATTGGACGAACAGGCCATTCTCTGAGTGCCTGCTTGCAGGGCTGCTCTGGCATTCCGCCAGACACTGTGACATCAGCACACCATCTGCTCTCCCGCAAGGACTCCCACGTCCTCCTCCTGCTCAGCAAAGATGGGTGGAGGATAGCCGAACTGGCACTCAAATGGCGACATGCCCAGGAAAGAGTGCCACAGCGTGTTATGAGCCCATGATCCAGATCCCATGATCCAGATCATGGTTGACCCTTTCTGTCTGGCCATTAGACTCAGGGTGGAAACCTGAAGACATGCTAACCGTAGCCCCCAAAAGGTGGCAAAAGGCCTTCCAGAACTGACTGGCAAACTGTGGTCCTCGGTCCTAGATGAGATCTGTGGGGAAGCTGTGCACCTGAACCACGTGCTGCATGAGAAAGAAAGGTGAGACTTTATGGCCAGGATTTCCCGGTTCCTCACATCAAAATTACTCTATGCTGGGGTAAAAGTATGCACATTGATGCAACTTTTGGTCGGGTTGCACACAGGTTGGCGTCCACCCCTTTATCTGAGGAGGAGAATGCAGTTTACACCCTGCCCCAAGATCCTGCTGAATGGAGCAAGCACTTTGGGGTCAGCCCAACTGGAAAGGGTTAAAACCCCCTGACACAAAGGAAACACTGAGTCTCATCCATCCACATCATCAAAAGTCTCTTCAACTAACATCTTGAGAGAGACTCCATCCACAAACCAAGAGTTTCTTCAACCAACATCTCAAGAGTCTCTTTCAATGGCTGCAGGAGCTCTCTTCCAACAAGCTCCAGAAGTTCTCATCCCTCGATATCACAAGGAAATCATGCTCGCTCCGAGACTCTGCATCCAGCCTGGTTCCTGCAAAGCCTCCAACTCCCTCCTTTGCACGGCTGTGAACCACTCATCAACGTTTTGCATCCTGCCTACGAGACTCTGCCAGGTTCGCTCTTCACTCTGTTTATCATCCTTATTGGTCTTCCAAGACACTACTTAAGGCCAACCAGCCTGCCGACCAATCACTGGAA
Source organism: Pangasianodon hypophthalmus (assembly GCF_027358585.1). Lineage (NCBI taxonomy): Eukaryota > Metazoa > Chordata > Actinopteri > Siluriformes > Pangasiidae > Pangasianodon > Pangasianodon hypophthalmus. The sequence goes on along the minus strand of NC_069737.1, from coordinate 10,307,955 downwards.
AACCCCTCCAAAAAATGATGCAACGAGGGAATCTCTGGCAACACAAACACAAGTATAGTACCTCCAGATTCTAGCTGAACTGGTGCATTTTTACAAAGCAGAGGTTAAACGGATAAGTTGATGGTTCATTCAGGTCATGGTCTAAGAAACAGCATACAAACCTAGAAACTCTGGACTTCATTCATTCTCTGTTCAAAGCCATTTTCACTCCTGTTTTTGTGTGTGCATGAGATTAGTTTCTGTGTCTTAGAATAATGTTGTGCTCTCGTCTGTAACGTTAGTTTATCAGTGTCCGTGGAGGCGTGAAGAGAAGCACACAGCAAAGATAATCCGTTGCAGGAACCTTATATGTAAAGCATAACTTTACAACAGCGGGGTTTATGCTCTTGCCCAGAGCTGATGGGTTTGACTACAACCATGTGCACCGGAGCCTGCGAGCATACTGACGCTAACATAAACAAACAGTGAACTATTCCCCGCGTAATGACGTAACAGCATCTAATTGGACAATACAGAACTCATTATTAGTACATATAAAATAACTATAACTCAACTTATATTTAATTAACTAACACTATAACACCCCCCTTTTTTTTTAGCTTGGTAGAGTCCCTTCTGCACTACTGAGAGTGAATAGTTAACTTTTCTTCTTTCTTTCTTTTTTTTTTTTTTTTTTTTAGTCCATATAACGACTTCGGGCCTGAACAAGTCGCCCCCTTTTTGTCTTCGTCCCTTCTTTTCCACAGGAATCTGGATCACTGTTAGAATCTTTTGACAGAGTTGTCGGGAGGTGAAGTGTTTGACGCTTCTGCCGCGGTGACTACAGGTTCCTGGGCAGTTTTTGGAACCAACGAGCCTTCCTCAGTGCCGGTGTATTTCCGTCGCAGCCGCTGCATCCAGGTAGGGACGTGATCACTTAGATAGGGTTGTAAATGATCATGATGCAGTACTCTCTCAATTCGTCTGTCTTTGACTCGGTAGAGCACTGGTCCAAGGCATTCTGTGACGACGAATGGCCCCTGCCATGGAGCTTGAAGTTTTGGACTGTACCCCTTTTTCCTGCTACTGACCTTCACTAAAACAAGATCACCCACTTGGTAGGACTTCTCCCTGGCTCGTTACAGACCTTCTTCTGGCGAATCTGAGCAGAGTGTAAGTTCGGACGTGCTACTTGATGAGCATGCTGCAGGTTAGCTTGCAGTTCATGAACAAACTCAGGTGTTTCTCTAGCTTCCCTGGTAACTTCGGTTGTCCTTAACCAGATGTCATGTGGCTGGAAAACTTCTCACCCCAGCATCAGCTGATTTGGTGTGAAACCTGTTGCTGAATGCACAGTGCTCCTGTACGCCGCAGTGAGTAGGGGAAGATGTTCATCCCAATTCTGCTGACTTTGATCCATGTAACACCGTATCATCTGCAATAACGTTCTATTGAATCTTTCCACTTGCCCGTTTGAAACTGGATGGTATGGTGTGGTCGGGGTCTTGGTGACTTGTAACAGGCGACAAACTTCATTGAACAGTGAGCTCTCAAAGTTCCATCCTTGGTCAGTGTGAATTTCAAGGGGAACGCCAAAGCGGGAAATAAAGTCAAACACCAAACTCTTTGCAGTTGTCTCAGCTACCTGCTCGGGAATAGGGAATGCCTCTACCCAGCAGGTAAACTGGTCGATTATAACGGTAATGTAACGGTTGCCTGACTTAGATTCTGGAAATGGTCCTAGGACATCAAGGTGGAGTCGGTTGTTCTGGAGCTTGGCCTGGTAGTTCTGGAGCTTGGCCTTTCCCATTGGACTGGTGATCTTACAGGAACTACACTGTGGGCACTTCTTGACAAAAAGGCATACATCATTTCCCATATTGTACCAGTGGTAATGACTGCGGAGGCACATGAGTGTCTTTTCCTCCCCTGCATGACCTGCTTGTGCTGGCTTATGATAGGTTTGGAGAACCTCATTCTTCAGGGAAGCAGGAACAAGTAAGCGCAAAGTTGACATACCTCCAGTGACACTGTCCCAACAGTAGTAGAGGATCCCATCTCTCATCTCCACTTGAGACCAACACAGTCAGTACTTGCAAACTGCTGGGCTCAGCATCATGACTTTTTAGCAGGCAAAGAACCATCAGACATCCATTTATGGAGGATTGAAAGGTCTGGGTCAGTTAACTGTTCTGCAGCCAGTTTGTGGAAGGACCTGGGTTGTCAGCACCTACTTCATTCACATGACTGGAGGTGTTGTGCAACTACTCTCATTCTGACGGTTAACAGAGTGTGTGCGTCTTACCGCCAAGGGGATAACATCATCGACATCTTCCTCGAATCGGGCCCATTGATGGTGCAGCTTTCAACAGAAAGGACAGCCCTTGCACGGCAAGCTATCCAGCTCTTTTCCTGCTTGATAACAGTCACAAGGTCCTTCATCCAGTGCCCTTCGGGACAGTGCATCAGCGTTGGCGTGGTGTGTGTCCGCCCTATGCTCGATGACAAAGTTGTACTGGCTAAGTTCTTCAAGCCACCTAGCAAGTTGGCCTTCTGGTCTCTTAAACCTGTCAAGCCACGTTAGGCTGCTGTGATCCGTCCTCAGTATGAAGTTAGACCCCAGAAAATAGTGGCGGATCTACCAACAGCTAGGAGTTCTTTACGTGTCACATAGTACCGCTGGTGTGCTGGTGTGAGGAGACAGCTGGCAAATGAGATAACCTTCTCTTCCCTCCACTGTAATTGTGAGAGCACTGCTCCAATGCTCTGGTTGGATGCATCAGTGTCCAAGACAAACTGTCCTGATGTAATTGAGAACACCAAGATGGGTGCAGTTGTGAGCCTCCTTTTAAGATGTTCGAAAGCCTTTTGCTGCTCCTCTTCCCAGGAGAAGGGAGTCCCCTTTTTGAGTAGCATTGTCAAGGGTGCAGTTATTTCAGCAAATTTGGAACAAACCTTCTGTAATAATTGCAAAGACCCAGGAAAGACTGGAGTTCCTGGATGCTGGTTGGGGTCTTCCAGCCCCTAACGTCATTAATGAGGGAAGGATTGGTCTTAATTCCTTCGCTGCTCACAATGGGACCCAGAAACAGAACTTCGTCCTTTAGTAGCTGGCATTTTTAGGGCTTTAGCTTGAGTCCATAATCCTGCGACCTTTGAAAAACCTCTGCAAGGTGGTCAATTTGCAAGTGATCCCTCCCGGGTCGCCTCCTTCTCAATGTCCATTGTAATGTGGTCTTATTTACCTTTAATACTAAATAAATGTATGATATGAGGTACTGAGAATTGCAAATCATCAACAGCTTCAGCACATGAAGACAAGCATGCAGATACCAAACATGACATACATACGGGTGATCATTAGCTACTGGGTATAATGGCGTGTTTACAGAATGACACAGGTTTAATCTTATATAATTCCATTAACAGTGGGGTTGCACTGTAATGCTGGTTTGAATACATGATTTCGGAGGTAGCACCAGACACCCTGTGAGAAGTCGCCGTAACTAAGTTGTAAGTTAACCTTAGACTCTTGCCCTCTTGTTTGATACAGCATGTGTGAAGGCACGTTCCCCATACAGACTTAATACAAAACCCAGCGACTACATTGAAATAAGATAAGGCAGATACAAAGAAAGAAAAGAACGTTCTTATAAGTGGGTGAGTCTTAGGCATGGAGTCAGTTGAGTACAAGAGGTCATTCCAACCTCAGCAGGATGTAGTGTGGTGTGGAGTGTGATAAATCTCAGCCAGTTCCCTAATCCAAACAAAAGGCCTCTGTTAAGGATGGTCAATTCGAGGTCAGCTCCACCAAGGGGTAATTTACACCCTTTTTTTGGGGTTTTCTGCATTCCGACGACCGTTAGCATCCCTTAATGTTTAACGACCTGTCGTTTAGCCTAGACAGGCTGGAGCCATCTTAGGTCTGTTGGGGGTAAAGGAACGTCTTTGTCCTGTGTGTGTTTGGAGAGACAGTCAGTTTCTTCAGTTTGATAGTCTCGATTCCTACAATTCATCAGGCCAAAGGGCACCACCAGGTATTCGTAGTGTCCGGATGGCACGAATGGAAGACGGTCTTCCATTCATCCCCTGCCCTGATGTGGATTAGATTGTACATGCTGCGTAAATCTAGTTTTGAGAAAATCCTTGCCCGCTGTAAGGATTCAAAGGCAAAGGGCAGGGGGTGCCGGTCCTTCTGCATGACAGCGTTAAGGCCATGGTAGTCTATGCAGGGGCGCAGGTCCCCCCCTTTCTTCTTAACAAAAAAAATAATCCCACCCCTGCCGGAGACCTGGAAGGGTGGATGAACCCCAAGGACAAAGCCTCTTTGATATACTTCTCCATGGCTTTGTGCTCCTGGCAGCAAGTCGATAGCCCAACCAAAGGACCTATGGGGCGGTAGTGTTTGAGCCTTGTGCTTGGAAAAGACTTCATGGAGATCCCAATAATCTCAGGGCACATGGGACAAAATCCGTCGGGTTCCACAGTGGTCAGCGGTGGGGCACTGATGTGAGGGTTGTGTTGTTGTAACCACAGGACTTCCAGGACCAGATGCAGCTCGGGCACCTGGGTCACATAAAAGGTTATGTGCTCGGTGTGGTGAGCCAAGCGAAGGGTGTCCGCTGATGTTTGAGTGGCTATGGGCCTCGAGCTTAACGATCATCCGTCCAGCACGGAGACCACTAAGGGTTTCTGCCAACTACCTTATTTTCTGAACTAAGATCTCGTCTATAAAATTGCCGGCCGCTCCTGAGTCAATGAAAACCTGGAGATTAGTCTCCTCTCCAGCCATCCAAAAAATAATGGCTGGCAGGAAAAGTCCAGATAGGTGAGGGACCGGGTCTAGAGCCATCACAGATTCCCCCTTCCTGGGACAGCCCCTGCCTTTTGGCAACAGGTGAGGGCAACGTGAATGCCACTGACCCGCCTGCCCACAATATAAACACCTCTTTTGGCACCTCCGGGCCTCCCTCTCCTGTTGGGAGAGACCAGTGGCACCCACGTGCATCGGCTCTACTGGTGACTCTTCTGGTTCAGGCCAACTGAGATAAGCTGGGGCGGCATAGTCATACTTAGTCGCCACCAGGTCTGCCTTGTCCGACCTGTGTTCCCTGTGCCGTTCCTGCAAGCGGTGGTCAACCCAGATCGACAGCTCATACAAGGCCTCCAGATCCCTGGGAGGTCATGAGTCACCAGTTTGTCCTTAGCATCCCAGCCCGAGCTTGCCGCACGAGTTCTAAACTCTACTGCATATTTGGCTACCGAATGACCTCCTTGCCATACCCGGTTGAGTGCGGATATCATTTCCCCTCCACCGAGTGGGTGATCGAATGTGCTCCTTAGGGCTGAGACAAATGAGTCAAAGACTCCTTAAATCTCCATAAACAGTGCTGCCAAGGTCTGCTCATGTCTCCCCAGGGCAGTGGCCTGGCCAGCCAGGATTTCCCCATATCTGCTCCAGATTCATTGGTTCCTTTCCTGGTGCAACATGCCGATTAGGAAGCGCCGAATGAAGACCACTTGTCTGAATGGACAAAATATATGCATATGTATATATTCATACATACACAAGGCTCTGTGCAAACCACTGGGCCAACTAGGGGGATATCAACCTTGAGTGCGATAGTGCTTATGCATCTAGTTGAAAGACTTGAAAGAGTGGAGATTTAATTAACAAATTAAATATTTTCTCAGTTATGTATTGTACTGTAATGCATTATTGAAATCTGAGATATAAAAACGATTGGTAGCGAACTTAATGTATGTTTTATGGTTACAAATCTGAGATTAGGCTGATAGAGAGGACTGGTCTCTCGAAGAATGAACTGGGCAATGTAGCAATCATGACTTACAGTATAACCAAGTGCTCCACCTCCAGGCTCACCCTTGGGACCTGGTGGGCCTTGTGGCCCTTGGATTCCACCGGCATCACCCTGCACAAGCATACACGTGCATACACACACACACACACACAATGTATATATTCAACAAATGTAATATGCATTGATACATAATAAAAGCAATCGTCATCACTTAGTAATTTGCTGGTTAATGCAGATACTTTTTAAGAGCCGTAAATTGAGTGGAGGAACAGGAGGTGTGACAAAATCTGCCAGTGCAGTGGTATTTACAGCATGCATTGTTTATACTTATAAACCCTTATAATTCTTCAAAAAAACTACAGAATATATATCAGCAATGAGTCTGACTTCTGAGGTCTGAGTTCACATGCATGGGGCAGGAGGCTGTAAATGTAAATAAAGATCAGGTTTCCATATTTTGTTTTCAAAAATATACAGACGGATGTCAAATTAAAGGACAAATACTGTAAACATAGCGTTTTAGGTGTTTCTTAAGGTGTGGGGCCACTACCATCTGTCAGAAAAGCTACAGTCAGCCTTGGTTCTACAAGTATGCCCTCATTTGTTGTTTTTATGATGGTTGTGGTAGGCAGCACTGTCTAACACATTGGCCAAAATCCCCATAGGTGTTCAAATGGATTGAGATCTGGGGACTGCGAAGGCCACAGTATATTAGCTACATCATTTTCATACTCATCAAACCATTCAGTGAGCCCTCATGCTCTGTGGATGGGGGCATATTTCATCCTCGAAGAAACCACTCCCATCAGAATAAAAATGTTTTTCCCTTACATGTGTCAACCATCTGTATACACAAAATAACACAGAAAAAGTAAATAAAACTCAGAAGGCTTGATCAGGAAGGGCTCTTTAGAAAAGATCCAATTGAAGTTCATGTTAGGTGAGACTGAAACTCTTGAACTCATTCTTTAATGCAATTTATATAAGTATGCTCATCTTAAGCAAACAGGTTGTCTCTTAGTGTCTGGCAGTCTGCAATGCTGAAGTGCTCAAATCAGGCTCAGATTTAAAGTCTACCTTCTGTCCTTTCTCTCCATCTCTCCCTGGTGCTCCTGGCTCCCCTACTAATCCCTGCAAATTAAGAAAGAAAAGATCCATCAATTAGGCTCTTGTTTCAACAATGTCCAGTCATTCAACTGCTCCACAGTGCTTGCAAGGTATGCTGTTCAAAGATCTTTTCCAATCAGGTAACCTTCTGCATGTTCATTACTGTGAATAGGTATCGGAAGAAGATGAGGACTGAGGGCTGATTTACACTTCTGCAAGCATTTATCTGCAACGCCAGGATGTTGTGCGCATATGCTTGCAGAAGTCTTCATACTTGCATCTTATGTGAGTGAATCCTCTAGGGGCAGTGTCACATGAACTACACCAGAATTTACTGAATTAGACAGCAAAGAAGAGTCTGACAAGATCCGTGTTTCACTGCAGGAAAAATAAATAGAAGCTATCATGAAAAAATATATAATATAAACTAAAGTATGAAAGATTTTAGAAGACATTTTGCTGAAAAGAGTTAACTTCCCCTATGTATGGAGACTTTTGGGACCCCATGTAGTGTTTATATTCACAATTCTATCAATTACAGAATGATGAAGCTTTAGTTTTATCTACATTTTATCTTTATTGGTAGTCTATTGCAAGAGAAAGTAAAGTGTGCAATCCTGCAAGATTAAACTACAGCTGGTCAAAATTGTCGCACTTTATATTCACACATAACACAATACCATGACTGTAGTTTTCCGTAAATAATCCATCATACAATAATGTGATCACATCTCCACATGTGCAGATAAGCACAATGCGTAGTTAGCTTGTGGGCTCATGAGGCAAAGACACAGAATCATACACCAGGTTTGACTCACCCACATCCCCCCAACTATGTAGACCACACAGATCTTGCTCACCATTCTCACCTCAGAAGACTATGCGACTATGTAACCAAACAAATCCTTAATTTATTTTATTCTAGGAATTTATTTATTTCAAAGAAGTTTGTCTATATGAAGAAGTGGTACAGTAGCTGTGTTTTCACTTGCCTTATCTCCTGGAAGACCACGAAGTCCAGCAGGACCTGGTAGTCCTTCTTTGCCCTAGAGGTAGATCAGTTTTATAAGGCATTAGTCACGCCGAAGTGATTATAGCATTTGCCACATCTTCAGATGGAAAAACAACTTCAGATGCACTAATTTCATACTAATCAAATTTCATACATTTGATTTCCCCGCTGATATATGGGGAAATCAAATGTATTACCACTGCCCTTCCTATGCAGCTCTATAATATGCCATTTGTGGTGTCTATAATTCTGAAACACTGCTGAGCCTTTGAGAAGCGCTGTTTACGCTCATCTGTTTGGATAGATGTTTGCATTGTTTTCTGTCTGATTTCACTTGCAAATCAATCAATGTATGTTAAAATACTAAGACATATATTAATACTTACCTGTGGACCTGGCTTTCCCATTTGTCCTGGCAATCCATCATTTCCCTTTAAAAAGCAGGAAGAGCAGATTGATAAGAGATTAAAAGTAAAGATAGACCAACAACAGTAAAACATAGATACACACACATACAATCCCCTCTGCACACTCACACATACAGATGTACATAGCCTATATTTCTATATACATTATCTATATTCCTACTTCTGCAACATAGCTACACTTTATTATGTTTGTTTGTATGTATGTGTATGTCTGTTTTTATTTATTTATTTATTTATTTTAAATTTTTTTACATAGTTCGCATTTATCTTGGCATTCAATGTGGACAGCAAAGAAAGAATTTCATTGTACAGGGAAACTTGGTTTTCCTCACTGTGCACATAACAATAAACGCTTTGAATCTTGAATCTTTGAATCTTTGAAAGTACTGGAATGGCTAGGCCATTTTTTTTTTTTTGCTTTGTATATACTAGGCAGAAAGCAAACAGACAGTTCTCAAAAGTTGGAAGTAGGAAAAATGGGCAAGCGTAAGGATCTGAGCGACTTTGACAAAGGACAAATTGTGATGGCTAGACAACTGGGTCAGAGCATCTCCAAAACTGCAGGTCTTGTGGATTGTTCCCGGTATGCAGTGGTTAGTACCTACCAAAATTGGTCCAAGGAAGGACAGAGAGACAGGGTCATGGGCGCCCAAGGCTCATTGATGCGCATGGGGAGCAAAGGTTGGCTCGTCTGGTCTGATCCCACAGAAGAGCTAATATAGCACAAATTGATGAAATATTAATGCTGGCTATGATACAAAGGTGTCGGAACACACACTGCATCGCAGCTTGCTGCGTATGGGGCTGTATAGCCACAGGTCCGGTCAGTGTGCCCATGCTCAGCCCTGTCCACCACCAAAAGCTCCTACAATGGACCCATGAGGATCAGAACTGGACCATGGAGCAATTGGAAAAGGTGAATCATGTTTTCTTTTACATCATGTGGACAGCCGGGGGCATGGGGAAGAGATGGCACCATGATGCACTATGGGAAGAGGGTAATCCGGCAGAAGAAGTGTGATGCACTGGGCAATATTCTGCTGGGAAACCTTGGGTACTGTTGTTTCTTTGACACATACCACCTACCTAAACATTGTGGCAGACCAAGTACACCCCTTCATGGCAACTGTATTCCCTAATGGCATTGGCCTCTTTCAGCAGAATAATGCGCCCTGCCACACTGCAAAAATTGTTCAAGAATGGTTTGAGGACCGTGACAATGAGTTCACAGTGTTGACTTGGCCTCCAAATTCCCCAGAACTCAACCCAATCAAGCATCTGGGGTATGTGCTGGGCAAACAAGTCCGATCCATGGAGGCCCCACCTCACAGCTTAAAGGACTTAAAGGATCTGCTGCTAATGGCTTGGAACCAGACACCACAGCACACCTTCAGAGGTCTTGTGGAGTCCATGCCTCGACGGGTCAGAGCTGTTTTGGCGGTACTATGGGGACCCATACAATATTAGGCAGGTAGTTTTAATGTAATGGCTTGTCTGTGTGTGAAAATATATATATATATATATATATATATATATATATATATATATATATATATATATATATATGTAAAACAGAATGGTAGATTCTGTATGTCACTCAAGCCACATGTTATGTTATGTCATGTTTTACCTTGACACCTGGCAGCCCTGGTATGCCTTTTTCACCCTGGTAAAAAATGAGGTAACATCTGTAAGCAAATATGTAGCAATACTTTAAGGCCTTCACAATGACACAATTCCGTTTCAGTGCTGAAGCTGTACTTTCTAACTTAACATTTCTGAACTTTCCCCTTTCTTTCCACTTCTTGAAACCAACAACCAGCTGAGATTATACTGAATCTAGTCACAGTGCTGAAATCAAGTAACTGCTTTCTCTTTTCATATAGAAGTGCTTTGTACACTTGATTTGAGAGAAATATTATTATTACAATTGTTTACTCAGTTACAAAAAGCAAACTGTCTTCTATGGACACTCACCAGGTCTCCCTTTTCCCCTTTCTCACCCTTCTCCCCTGCTTCACTCTAATGTGATAGAAAGAAAAGATGGTTAGTCCTCAGTCTTTATCAACATTCATTGTTGTGAAAAGTCCCCTCCCAATTTTTATCCTGTTTTTACATTAAATTGTTTAAGAAATACAAAAAAGAGGAGCAAATACCTTTCAAAACAATGTAAGATGGAGGAAATACATTTCACAGCAATTCTATTTTTTTCTGTAAATAATTTATTTTGAATATGCATGTATGCTATTTCCTTACTAGGTAAAACTACCTTTATAGTTACATTATCTCTAGGTACATTACGCAAGATAAAACAATATAAGATATATTATAAGATATATAAATTCTAAAGGGAAATATTAACAATTTTTCATAATTTCATCCAATTTTCACAAACATTTTTGTAATCTTTTTCACCCATTATTTGTGGTAAGCAGAGCTACTCAGACAGAAAATAGTTGCAACATTCTGACTTATTTGATCTTTAGTGACACAGCAACATCCCATCAACTCAGGGCATATCAGTTTCTCTATCCCCTCTCAATTAGGTCAAGCCAACAAGAAAAAATGCTAAACCCTTCCTTAAAGATGTGTTATGGATTATGAAGAATATAACAACTTTTGTAGAGTTAACATTCTAGTAAAGAGCAAACCTACTGGTACAGAGAGGTGTCTGAGCCCATGCGCTGTCATCACCTGCAAGACACCACAGACCAGACAGCACAGACTAGACCATCTGTAGGATATCAACCTGTCCCTAGTCCTATCACAATTTTACATTCAGTTCATGTGGACTATTGATATATTTTATGACATGACAAAAGATACTGAGGCAGTGACATGTTATCCTAAAGACATCCTAAAAGGAGATGAGAATATGAGAATAATATAGTTATCAAGAACCAGGATAAAATCAGCAATCTTATTATGCACAGACTTATTACCCAATACCAGTATGTTTATTTTATCCAACTTCAAGAGAAAAAGCAGTTTCCATCCACCTTATAGAATACATACATTATTAATACAAAATTATTATTGGTAACTGGTATTGTATTGGTATTATAGGGTCATTACTGGTTATATTCTAAAAATATATTAATTGTCCCAATTCTGCTAATAATAACCTAGCTTATGACAAACCTTTGCCATTTTACATGTCTGGATCTAGGGTGGATGAAACAGAAGGTATTGAATTTTTAAGATGACTAGTTTCTATATAGTTTAATGGAAGGCAAGACTGTTCTGTCAGCACCTGCCAAAGTTTCTCTGTTTTTTGAATTTGGCATATTATTCTTAATATTAAATCTCTAAGCCAGATTGTTCTGGATAGAACTGTAATATGGGATGTCCAATATCATATGAAATTCAGAAGCTTAACATGTGGCATTCAAAACTGTTGCACATATATTATTATTCATAGAAGGCCTTCAAATAAACATTTACTGTTAGAAAAGGGAGTGGAAAAGCATAAAGGCAGTAAGTAAATTTTGCTTTAAAACATTGTTATTCTTTTTAAAAATGTTAAACAATTAACAATGCCAGTAAAATATGATTGTGTGTGTGTGTATGTGTGTCTATGTGTGTGTGTACATGAGTCATTCCATGACTAGTGCAAATCTTTAACCTTTACTAACTAAATTCTTTATTTCCATTATTTCAGTGATTTTCTGTATTTCAGTGAGTTGTTGTTCTGCAAAGACCCAACTGAGTTGGATGATGGACATGACCAATGCACTATCTGCAGGATAATGCCAGATGCGATAGAAGAACTTCTGCCTATTTAGCAACCTTCCCCTACACTGCAGGAGTGCACCGAACAGAGAAGCAGGCAACCAATGTGACTATAGGGCACACTAGAAAAACAAAGCAATGTGAAGAGGAGAAAATGATCAATCTTACTATATTGCGAGGCTTGAGTGATTATCATCTTCACTAGAAGAATTTTCATTCTCAACAGCGTACGGCACTAATAGACTGAGTGATTCTCATCAACAGGATCAGCATCAGCATTTGAGTGGATTTTTTCCTTTATGAATCAGCATCAGTATTTTAAAGGTTACACATATGAGATCACAGTCTTGAGGTGGAGACTTTGCTAGTAATACTATTGTTAGGGAACAAGCACATGGGAAAACATAACTAATTATGAGTTAGTCATAGAATCATGGTAATATACTGTATGTAACCTACTGTTTCTTGATACATTTTTATTAGCTTTCCTCTTTTCCCACAGGAAAACTATACCCTCACTGCCACACTGTGACATTGACAAAGTCACAATGGCTAAAAATATGGGTGAGAAATCCTCTTTAATCCTGTCTTAAAGTCTCAGCTACATTCAGCTGGTTTGCTAATCCAGTGGTAAGTCTGTTAAGCTTCAACTGCTATTGGCTGTTGTAAAAATTCAGTCAAGTCTATGTGTACACTTCCTCCCTGACTGCCTGTTTCAAAAGGAATTATGTCCACATAAGGAACCCAATCATGCCTTTCAAGCCATCTTATGGGCACTTGTAATGTAATTGGATTGTGCATATTTATATCAATTGTTTTTCTTTATTGTGTGTATGTGTGTGTGTCGACCTACTAAATACTTACTGGGCCTGGGGGTCCTCTGGGGCCAACTTCACCCTAATGAAATAATAAAAAGAACAAATAGAAATATAGCTGCAAGCAGGAGTTATCGGGGGTTCAAGCACTTTGGGGCCTTTAAGGACATGCGTAAAAAGATATTACTTAGTATTCTGCAAGCCTATAAGCACCTTAAGCACCTATAAGCACCAAGATAATTTTAAGAAATATTGTTATTGTTTTAAGAAAAGTTGTTCAGAATGAGCAGATCTAACATATAATATAAATACATTGTGTGCATAATATACAATAATTTACACATGTGCAATATGATAGCATCTCCCGGTGGCCAATTTTGCACAGACGTCTGGGGCAGGGAGTCAAACAAGCCCACCAAGTTTTGTCATTAACCTTGTCTAATAGCTGCTGAACATTGATTGGCCAATGGCAGAAATGTTTTTCAAGATTCACAACTGTCCTCATAGATACTGATGGGACCTTGGACAAAGACACTTGGCGCAAGATTTCAAGTCGATTAGACCAATGGTTCCATATTTAGCACCAATTTCATGTTTCATCCTGTTATAGCACCACCACATGGCCATTTTGTGCATGTGACCTCAAATTGAGCCCATACATAAGTTTGGTGAAAATATTTCATTCCCGTCAAGAGTTATAGCCATTTCAGTAAAAGTGGCCATGCCCTCTTCAAACATTTTTGCCTGCTGTAATGGTGATGAATCGAAATTTCAACTTTTTTGATAATCACTGATCTAAGGTTGAGTGAAAAACCTAGGACTAGTTTGCAAAATTATGTTTTTTAAGTAATCGCAAATATTTAACGAACGATTTGACTGACTCCAATGGTTCTTGAGGCAAACTTGCTCAGAATGAGGAGCTCCACCAAACAGTATGAATTACTTGTGTTACCATTTATGTGCATGAAAAACTTGATAGTCGCCCCCCAGTGGCCAATTAGTTTAAAATTTCTCATAGACCTCTGGGGCCATGAGTCAAGCAAGTGCACCAAGTATCTTTCCGATCAGCCTTTGCTAATCTTGTCTAATAGCTGCCAAAAATTAATTGGACAAAGGCAGACATGTTTTTTGGGATACGTGACTGTCCTCATAAATATTGACTGGACCTTTGACAACGACACTGCATGCAAATTTTCAAGTCAGTTGGATCAATGGTTCTATATGTAGAGCCAATTTCATGTTTTTTCCTCTAGTAGCACCACCAACTGGCTAAACTCCGTAATTTTTTTTATGTGTGTCCTCAGATTGGGCCCATACATAAGTGTGTCAATTTTGGTGAAATTATCTCATTCCGTTCAAGAGTTATAGTCATTTAAGTAAAAGTGGCCACAACCACTTCAAATGTGCCGTTGCAAGGTTAAATTTTTTTAATTTAAACTTAAATCAAAATTTCTTTGATAATTATTGATAATGGGACTCCAGAGAATCTTTCTGCACTGGTTTGGTTCCAATTAGACAAACAGCATAGGACTAGTTTGCAAAAGTAGGTTTTGCAAAAAATCCTATATGGCAGAAAAATTTTCATGGCAGAAATGAAATCAAATGTACAGGTTTTGTTCGTCTTGAGTCAAAGGTTCTAGTGATATATGACACTTGATGTTCAAAAGTTATTGTTTGATCACTGTATTGCCACTGTGTGGCTGATCGAGGCAAGACTTTGCGCTGTTGTAGACCAGTACTACCAGCCCTGAAAATTTCAGATCTCTTGGACTTACGGTTTGGTCTGCATGATCAGTTTTAGGGCATAATAATAATAATAATAATAATAGTAATAGTAACAACAACAACAACAACAATAATAATAATAATAATAATAATAATGATAATAATAATAATACTAATAATAATAATAATAAATATAGCACTTTTTGCTGCAAGCAGCAATTATCAGGGTTCAAGCACTTTAGGGAAAATCAGAGAAAAATCAAAATAATTTTAAGAAATTTATGGTAATTTACCATAAAGAAAAAGCATTTTTAAACATTTAAACTGTTGTAGCGCCATCTATTGTCTGATCTAAATTCAATTTTGCATGCTTCTTAAGAATCATATATGGTGCATGTGCTTACTTAATTTCATGCAGTGTTGAGTTTTGACTTTTGGGTACACTAAGCCACACTTATTTTTGTAAATAACCCTGTTATGACTATCTAAATAAAAATATTCAACATAATTTTTGATCAATTATTGATAAAGTCCAGAGAATTGTACTACGCCTGTTTTGTTGTGATTGAGTTAAAAAAAACCTAAGACTAGTTCACAAAAGTTTTTTTTTTTTAAATATCTCAAATCTCTTCACTGAATCTAAAGATACCACTTCCATGATTTTACAACAAATTATAAAGAAAGCAAAAAGAAAAATTTTTCATATTTTGTGACCAGTAGGTGCTGTTCCGAAACTGCTCATGTCCCCTCAGATCAAGGTTGTTTATAAAACACACCACATTTTGTGAAGTTCTGATGAACAGTCTAGGAGGAGTTTGCAAAATTAGGTTTTTCAAAAAAATTTGCAATAGCGGAAACGTTTTCGCTAACCTAGGCACATTTGGTATCATTCTTTTTGGCACGATCCACAAATTATGACCAGACTGGGGGCATGACAAAGAAATGAAAAGTTATTAGCATTTTTAGAAATGTTCTTATATTTTAGACCACAAGGTGGCGCTGCCCCCAAACTTTTTGAGTACCTTCGGCGCATGGGGATGATGACACGTTCGAGTTTTGTAATGATACTCAAATGTATTTGTAAAATATAGCTTAACACACAGTTCAAAATGGCTAATGCCCAAAACACTGACTGGCCAATGGTGGCCATACTTTTCAAGATTCACAACTGTCCTCATAGACACTGATGGGACCTTGGACAAAGACAGTTCGTACTAGATTTCAAGTTGATTGGACCAGTTTTAAGGCAGAATAATAATAATAATAATAATAATAATCCTTACAAAACCAATAGGGTTTCAGCATTTCCTGCTTGAACCCCTAATTAGATGAAAACAAAATAAACCTGGTTTTAACACAGTTGGCATATTCCCCCTTGCACACACTCACACACGGTACCTTCTGTCCTTTAATGCCAAGGGCACCCTCTTGACCAGGCTGACCCTGTGAGGAGAAGCAGTTCATATTTTATACCAGACTGAAAAAAAGTTGACAAAAAAGTATGTGTGTGTGTGTGTGTGTGTATGAAAGAGCAAGAGAGAAAGAGAAAATGTGTGCATCACATACTGCATCCCCTTTCTCCCCTTTCTGTCCTATATCTCCCATCACACCTGGGTCTCCTTTCTCCCCCTGGAGAGAGAAAAAAAACAAACACAAATTGAATTTTGTCAAATACCTTACCTGTACCTATATACCAATTCAATGTACAACTAATGCCCAACTGAAGATATAACCATTGAATGAGCTTCCACTGTCCAAAACGTTATCCACATGCTCTATAAAACAGTGCACCAAACTGTCTTCACCAAAATTGTGATCTTCATGTCTTTCTGTGTGGCCCGTTGATTTTTCAATGTTTTATGATGCATATAAAATTGGTATAAAGTACTTTTTAAGATATTTACTTTTCCTATTATTTTCTGTTCTTTTCCACATTTTAGAATAATAATGAGGACAAAAAATAGGAAATATACTATTGATTTTTCAAAGCAGTCTTGAAGACAGCTTTTTACAAAACTGGCAATCTGGGATGCTTTTCCAGCAGTTTCTACGTATGGATACTGTAAATTACCACCTCAGCAATTAAGATAGGGGTGTCAAATTCTGCCCAAGCCACATCAGCATTTTTGACACCTTGAAGGGGATTTTATTTATTTATTTATTTATTTTACATATTTAACATGCTTTAACAACTTCCTAACAAGCCTGGATACACGAAGAAAGAATTTCACTGTACTGTAGTGTACACTCACCTTCCACTTTATTAGGAACACCTGCTCATTTATGCAGCAATCAGCCAATCATGTGGCAGCAGAACAATTCATAAAATCATTCTTATACAGGCCAAGATGGGGCAAAAATGTGATTTTACTTTAACTGTGGCATGGTTGTTGATGCCAGCTGGGCTGGTTTGAATATTTCAGAAACTGCTGATCTCCTGGGATTTTCACACACAAACAACAAGGTATCCAGGTATTTAAAACTGCCCCTGGCAGTTAGGAGGGGTGAAGTAGAACAGTGTACAATCTTAAGTTCTTAACTACAGTCTAAGGCACCTCACTGGTTATACTTGTCAGAGATTAATCTAAATTTCCCCTGACCCTGTCTCTTCAAAAAGACAAACTCTAAGATGCAGCAATGTAGGGACAATGCTTAGTTAATAATGCATAATAAAGTAGTGTGTACAGATAACAGTATACAATCTCCAGTTCCTAACTAAAGTCTACGATAACTCATGGGTTATATCAGTACAAGAATTTCCACAGAATTTCCTATTCTTTTTACAAAGACTTCACTCATTTACTGAGCACCAAATTTTAAAAAAGAGGAAAATCTCTCTGTTGCTCTGCTGTAATCTCACAAGGCATTACACTGTAGGCTCATGTCTATTTGCATTGGAGACAGTTCTGTGCATATCCAATGACAATGGACAATTTTAGCTAGCAATGTATAATATATATATATATATATATATATATATATATATATATATATAAAGCCCAGTCGCTTCCATGGTGTGTATGTGTGTTACCCAATATGTGTATTTTATTACCTAACCTGTCAAAAACTTCTCAGGTAGTGACCTAACCTGTCAAAAAGCCAGGTAGTTAGCATGCTATTTAAAACTGAGAACAACAAATATACAGTTAAGGGGAAACAGTCACACTGGATAACTCACCAGCCTGACTGATCAAAGTTTATATATATATATATATATATATATATATATATATATATATATATATATATATATATATATATATATATATATATATATATATACACACATATATATTGTGTGTGTGTGTGTGTGTGTGTGTGTATGTATGTATATATACAGTCCGGAAGTATTTGGACAATCAGAGTTTTTGTGATTTTGCCTTTATACACCACCACAATGGATTTGAAATAAAACAATCAAGATGTGATCGAAGTGTAGACTTTCAGCTTTATTTTAAGAGGTTCCACAATAATATGGCATTTACCATTTAGGAATTACAGCCATTTTAATTCCTAAATGATTGATGAAACCAAGATTAACTTGTACCAGAATGATGGGAAGAGAAAAGTATGGTGAAAGAAAGGAACAGCTCATGATCCAAAGTATACCACATCATGTGTCAAACATTGTGGAGGAAGTGTTATGGCATAGGCATGTATGGCTGCCAATGGAACGGGCTGACTGGTGTTTACTGATGATGTGACTGCTGACAGAAGTAGCAAGATGAATTCTGAGGTGTATAGGGCTATACTCACTGCTCATGTTCAGCCTAATGCTACAAAACGTCTCCAGGTTACGTATGTAACCACGGTTCCCCGAGGGAACAAGACACTGCGTCACGAAACGCTATGGGAACGCCCCCGCGTGACCGCGCTCTGAATCACGTGTCTAATCCGTCCAATGGATGGGCGAAACGTCATGGGCGGGGTGACGTAGCGACCCGGAAGCATAAAAGCCCGAGCGGCGAGCCCCGTGTTAGCTTACTGGAAAATGAAGCAAGCGCCGCAGGGACGCTGGAAGTGTGGTACAGAGACGCAGCATCACGTTCCCTCGGGGAACCATGGTTACATACGTAACCTGGAGACATTCCCCTTCAGGAACTCGAGCTGCGTCACGAAACGCTATGGGAACGAGTATACCCACGCCGCCAGACTTACAAGTCCCTGCGTCCAGGAGGAGGCAAGCCTAAGGCACAAGGACAGAGGAGCCGGGAGTGGCTCGCGTATCCAGGTCATAAAACCTGGCAAAGGTCAGGGGCGTGGACCATCCCGCCGCGTTGCAGATGTCCTGTAAGGACACACCTGCCAGAAAGGCCTTAGAGGCTGCCACCGCTCGGGTAGAGTGAGCCTTGACCCCCAGGGGACTGGGGAGACCAGAGGACTCGAAAGCCAGAGAAATGGATTCTACAATCCACCGGCTCAGGGTCTGCTTAGAAGCAGGAAAACCCCTCTTAGGGGGACCAAGGCTCACAAGCAATTGGTCCGCCTTTCTCCACAGGGCAGTTCTGTGGATGTACGTGTCCAGTGCTCGCACTGGACACGTACAATTGAGCTTCCGATGGTCGGGCTCCCTGAAGGGAGGAGGACAGAAAGCCTGCAGCACGACCGGCCGTGGTGCCGAGGAGGGGACTTTCGGTACGTACCCCGCTCGGGGGTACAAGAAAGCTTTGGCCAACCCAGGCGCAAAGTCTAAATAGGAAGGGGCCACAGAGAGGGCCTGAAGATCCCCCACTCCCCACTCTCATTTCCTCTCAAAGAGAGGAAATTGCCAAGAGAAAGGCAGTTTTCAACGTCAGAAGACGGTCCGAAATCTCCTCAATGGGCTCAAAGCTCCCAGGTCAGGTCCCACGAGGGGACCCGAGATCGAGCTGGAGGTCTGATCCTCAGCGCACCGCGGAGGAAACGTGTCACCCAGGGGTGTCTGCCCACTGATTGGCCATCGAGAGGGGCGTGGCAGGCCGCAATAGCCGCCACGTACACCTTCAGGGTAGAGTGGGTCAGCCCCGCAGAGAGACGGGCCTGCAAGAACTCCAGCACTGTACCAACTGGGCAGTGAACAGGGTCAAGCCGGCGGTCTCCGCACCAGGAAGTGAAAAGTTTCCACTTCAGGGTGTACAGTTTCCTCATAGAGGGAGCTCTGGACTGGAGGATGGTCTCCACAACCTCGGTTGAGAGACCGGAAGCGCGGAGTTGTGCCCCATCAGAGGCCACACCCACAGCTTCCACAGCTCCGGGCGGGGGTTAAGATGGCCCCCCGCCTGTGAGAGGAGATCCCTCCTGATTGGAATCTCCCATGGGGAGCCGTCTAGGAGGGAAATCAGGTCCGAGAACCATACTCGGCCCGGCCAGAACGGGGCTACTAACAGTAGGCGAATTCCGTCCCGGCACACTCTCTCCAGAACTCCCGGGAGCAGAGCGACCGGAGGAAAGGCGTACAGACACAGCCTCGCCCACGGCTGTACCATGGCATCCAGTCCAAGAGGAGCTGGATGAGTCAGAAAGAACCAAAGGGGACAGTGCGACGTCTCCTGCGTCGCAAACAGATCCACCTGGGCTCTGCCGAACATACGCCATATGAGCTCCACCACCTCGGGGTGGAGTCTCCATTCCCCGGGCACCGGCCTCTGCCTCAACAGGGCGTCCGCTCCCACGTTGAGATAACCAGGGATGTAGGCTGCTCTCAATGAGAGGAGCTTCCCTTGGGACCACACAAGGATCTGGCGTGCCAGCCTGTAAAGGGGGCGCGAACGCAGACCTCCCTGGCGGTTGATGTAAGAGACCACCGTCGTGTTGTCGGTGCGCACCAACACGTGGCGGCCTCTTAGGTCTGGGAGAAAGTGTTTCAGAGCCAGAAACACGGCCAGCATCTCAAGTGAGATGGCGGCCACTCCACAGACCACGGGCAGGACGGCCACTCATGACCGCTCCCCATCCGGTGAGGGACGCATCCGTCGCTAGCACTACGCGGCGATCAGGAGCTCCCAGGACCGGGCCCTGAGACAAGAACCCAGGTTCTCTCCACACAGCTAAGGCACGGCGGCATCGCCGCCTGACCTTGATAATGCGGAGCGGGTTTCCTCTGTTTCGGAAAAACCCCCTGGTCTTGAGCCACCACTGTAGGGGTCTCATGTGCAGCAGGCCAAAAGGTATCACGTTGGATGCAGCTGCCAATAGGCCCAGCAGTCTTTGAAACTGCTTTATACAGTGAGTGACCGGCCTACTTTCACTCTCGCGACCGCTGTGAGGACCAACTCGATCCGCGCAGGAGACAAACGTGCCTGCATCATGGAATCCCACACGACGCCTAGATAAGAGGTTCTCTGAGCTGGAGAAAGCACGCTTTTCTCGGCGTTTAGTCTTAACCCCAGTTCCTTCATATGGGCGAGAACGACATCTCGATGCCGAGCCGCCATCTGCTCTGAATGAGCTAAAATCAACCAGTCGTCGATGTAATTCAGTATGCGGATGGCCTGTAGTCGCATAGGAGCCAAGGCAGCATCCACGCACTTTGTGAAGGTGCACGGTGAGAGTGCTAGGCCGAAGGGAAGAACCCGATACTGGTAAGCTTCGCCCCCGAAAGCGAACCTCAGGAACTTCCTGTGTGGGGGAAGGATGGAGATGTGGAAATACGCATCTTTTAGGTCGATTGTGACAAACCAGTCCTCGGACCTGATCTGAGACACGACCTGAGTGACCGTAAGCATCCTGAACTTCAGTTGTGCGACTGAAAGGTTCAATTGCCGCAAGTCCAAAATGGGACGCAGCCCTCCCCCCTTCTTGGGAACAATGAAGTACCGGCTGTAGAACCCAGACTCTCTGTCGTGAGGAGGGACCACCTCGATGGCCTCCTTCCTCAGGAGAGTGTGTACTTCCTGCTCCAATACCAGAGCCTGCTCGGGACCCACCGCAGTGGGAAGAACCCCAGAAAAACGAGGCGGAGGTGAGCCGAACTGAATTCAGTAGCCTCTTTCTACAGTACGCAGGACCCAATGAGACACATTCGGCAGAAGTTTCCACGCTGCCAGAAAGCTCACTAAGGGAATCAGTCTCTCGAGACTGACCTCTGGTGCAATAGAAGAGGTTAGCTGGGTGCCCTGAGGCGGCGAACTGACAGGGGGTAAATGAACTAACCGCTGCGAAGGCCTCAGAAGAGGCCGCGAGCCTCCCAGACCCGCTACATTGCCGGGCGAGAACTGGGAGAGGCGCTCGCCGGAGACCGCTGCGCCCTGAAGCACCATAGGTGGCAGGGTTGGCAGATTGACCTCCTGAGGGCACTGGGGGGACCCGGGCACCGTGAGATGAGGTGTATGCCGCGTCGCCCCAGAGGGGCCTGCCCTCGGAAGCCCTGGGCCAAAACCATCAGGGCTTCTTAGCTGCAGCCCTTCTGGACATGAAGACGGTCCTCAGATCCGCCTTAGCGCCCGAAGGCCTGGGCCCAGGGCGTCGTCGCAACTCCTGCTCACGCCTCAGGGGAACACGGGAGGCAACGCTCTGTTTTTGGGCCTCCCTGTAGGAGGGGGCCGTACATGGAGGGGGCTGCCCCCGCCCAGCAGCCCCACAAGCTAGAGAGAGATGGGGAAGGAACCGCTGGAACGCCGCCGCCTGAGCACGGGCCTGCTGGTATCTCTCGACGACGGAGTCTACCGCGTCGCCAAACAGGCCCGAGGGAGTAAGCGGGGCGTCCATGAGCACGACCCTGTCCTTCTCTTTCATATCGAACAGGGTCAGCCAGAGATGCCTCTCCGCCGCCACCAGGACTGCCATAGACCGACCGATAGCACGTGCGGTCTCCTTGGTGGCACGGAGGGACAGATCAGCGGCCCGCCTGAGCTCAGCTACCTGCTCAGACGTCATCTCCCCGTGCTCATCCAGCTCTTCAAGCAGGTCGGCCTGGTACGCCTGTAACACCGCCATGGTGTGCAGACAAGCCTGACCTGCTGCTGTGTACGCCTTGCCTACCAGCGCTGAGGTGGTCCGCAGCGGCTTGGTAGGCAACGCCGGAGCCTTCATGCAGCAGCAGGGGACAGATAGCTGGCTAGCGTCTGTTCAACCCTGGGCATCGCCCTGTAACCGGAGTAGTCCATCCCAGCCACATTAGCATAATGGGAGGAAGTGGGGCTGAACAACCGGGCTGAAAAAGGCCTATTCGACACCTCAGTGTGGAGGTCTGGAAAAAAGGGCAGGCTCCGGGGCGGAGGTGGCGGCCTACTGCGCAAAAAGCGCTCATCCAGCTTAGAGCAATGAGGCTGCATCTGCGAGCCCCACGAGCGCAACCGCCGCTCTGCCTCGGCAGAAGTGGGGCCGGCGCCGCGAGGCACGCTAGTGAGGGCTCGCTCCTCAAAGATAGCCCAGCGGGAGCGGAGAGTGCGCAGCGGTAAACGCTCGCAATGTGTGCAGCCGGCTCCCTCGAGAGCCGACTGAGCGTGCTCCGCTCCCAAACAGGCAACGCACAGACTGTGTGTATCCCCGCCCGTAATATATCGCGGACAGGGAGGAACACACAGCCTGAAGCGCTGCCCGCTCTCGCCCTTAGTCTTATCTTTGGCCTTTGGCATGCCGCCGACAAAACACAAAATAGACTGAACAAAGACAAACAATATACATAGAGCACTTGCTGAAAACAGGAAGCTAACGTGGGGCTCACCGCTCGGGCTTTTATGCTTCCGGGTCGCTACGTCACCCCGCCCATGACGTCTCGCCCATCCATTGGACGGATAAGACACGTGATTCAGAGCGCGGTCACGCGGGGGGCGTTCCCATAGCGTTTCATGACGCAGCTCGAGTTCCTGAAGGGCAACTGATAGGACGCCGCTTCACAGCGCAGGTGGATAATGACCCTAAACATACTGCAAAAGCATGCTTTTCACTTACTGAAGACAAGACTGAAGGCAGAAAGACCCACAAACAAGCAGCAACTGAAGGTGGCTACAGTGAAGGCCTGACAAAGCATCTCCAGGGAGGAAACTCAGAATTTGAGTTTTGAGAACATAGGCTCCAGACTTCAGGCAGTCATTGACTGCAAAGGATTTTCATCCAAGTATTAAAATTATGGTTATATTTACAATTATGTCACTTTGTCCAAATACCTTTGAGCCCCTGAAAATGGAGATACTTTGTTGAAAATGGCTGTAATTCCTAAATTGTAAATGCCATATTTTTGTGGAATCTCTTAAAATAAAGCTGAAAGTCTACACTTCGATCACATCTTGATTGTTTTATTTCAAATCCATTGTGGTGGTGTATAAAGGCAAAATCACAAAAACTCTGTCACTGTCCAAATACTTCCAGACCTGTCTGAATATACACACACAAAAATCTGAAAGTATAAAGCATTTTCCTCCTGATTCAGTAACCATGTTTTTCTTTTTTTCCATTGCTAACGAGAAATTTGTATGCACCAAAGCATTCAAGTTAATATTAACTTCATTATGAGAGGAGAAAATAGATCTCAGGAGAAGACCTGTGACACACCGTGCAGTCCGTAATCCAAGACATCTGCTTAAATGTTGTAAAAGCTGCCAAATTAACCAAAACATATCTTGGTGCCTCCACCTTCAGATGATCCAGGAGGTCCCTGCATTTTTGCGGAAAAAAAACCTGATAAATATCTATATTGCTTAATTCCGCATGTTCAGAAAATTTTTGCAAAGTACAAAAATCCAACTAAGTCACAATATTTGTGTAAAAATCATTAACGTATACCAACACTCATCTACCCAGTTTTAAACAAAAAAAAAAGAAAAGGGAGTACATTAAATTGCAGAGGGTTGATATTGTATGCCTCTTTATATATGCACTGTATATGAGCTTACAAGATTTCATTAATATTTTTTTTGCGGAAGATAAATCTTTCTGAGCCATATTCTCAATTACAGCCTCAGACTATGTCTTTAGGACCAGTGATGGTGGAATATAAAGGCATTGCGATTCTAAAGAAAATATGTCAGCCTTATCTGGAAGCATTTTTCATCAACTGTAAACCTTTCTGTTAAATATATCCTGGTAAATATTTACATCCCACCTTAAGCCTGTGTAAGGAAGGCACTTCAATACCTGAGCAACCAAATTAGCTGTATAGAGGCAGAATAACGCAAGCATTCTTTTTGTTATTATAATGAGGGTTTTTAATAAAGCAAACCTCAGTCATCTAAATACAGACAGTATATGAAGTGTCCCTCCAGGTGCAAAACATTCTGGGTCACTGCTATTCTGTTTTTAAAAGATGCCTACTGCTCTATCCCCCATGCAGCTTTTTGTTCACTCGCTAGTTCGCATGTTTCCTTCTTATAAGCAGAAACTAAAATCTGTTAAGCCAGTGGTTACCACCGTGAAGAGATGTACTAGACAGGCAAACCTGGAGTTACAGGTTACTGCTTCGATGAATTTGACTGGAGTTTTTTGTAAATGCTGCTATTGACCTAGATGACATGGTCTCTTAATACATCAGTTTTTGTCAGGATGTGTGTCTGCACTAGAACCCACAAGAAATTCAGCAAGGACAAACCATTGTCTACGGCCAAACGTAAGCAGCTTCATCAGGCCAAGGAGGCAGCATACAGAATTGGAGATATTCCTGTTCAGTAGCTAAATTACTAATAACCCTGTAGTAGTGTGGAAAGGCCTTCAACCCCTCGAATTTGAATTCAAACAAACTACAAGACACCGAAAGTTTGTGCAGACCAACTGGTCCCCATCTTCACAAAGATCTTCAACAGATCACTAGAACTGGATGTGGTTCCATCTTGTTTCAACTGTTCCACACTCAGTACCCAAAACATTTGATGATAGGACTAAGTGACTACAGGCCTGTAACTTTGAGATCTGTGGTTATGAAATCCTTTGAGAGACTGGTGTTGGCCGAACTGAAATACATAACAGGCCCACTGTGGATCCCCTTCAATTCACCTACAAGGCAAATAGGTCAGTGGATGATGAAGTCAGCATTGAACTGCATTTCGAACTGCAACACCGTGACCACCATAAGAGCTCACCATGCCAGCCTCTACCTGCCAACTTGCTGACAGAGTTGCTATAAGTTTTTAAATGTTAATGGTAACTTCTCTATTCAAACAAAAGTTTTGATGTACCTTAAGGCTACATTGGCTCAAGGAAAAATCTGACACTGATTATAAAATACTGCTACGGACCTCTAAAGCACTTACTAGTTTCGCTCCTCAGTATCTAAGCTAACGTTTGGTCTTTTATAGTCTGCTTCAATCAGAAGGTGTAGGTTCCTTATCAGTACCCAGAAAAATGAAAACTATAGCTGGCCCTTTTCCCACAAAGACTATGGAATAGCTGACAGGCTTTGTAGGAAAATGTGTTCAAATTAGTGTTTCTGACTCAGACACACACTTGCACACAACACTTCCTGTTGGTTGGAGATAATGGATGTGATTGTGATTAGGATTGCTGCAGGCATGGTCCTTATTTCCTTAAGGCCCAGTGGGAAGTGTGCCACTGTATTTGCGTTACAACTCACCAGTGTGTCTTATTCTTTATGATCCAGCATATCAGATCTCCTATATTCAGGCTGTACCACCCTGCCTTCATCAGATTGTAATACAAATGAGGTAAATGGTCTCTCTTCCTTAGGCACTGACCTCAAGCCTAGAGTTTCATCATCTGTCATTCCAGTCAGTATGCCTGCTCTTTTGTCAAATCGCAACGTCAGTGTACTCTTAATCCCGCATAAGAGCTCGTCAGTGAAATCGGTACATTTGGAATAGTGATAGATCTTTAAAAGATGGTTTATGAACTTGTCCATCCATATTGGACGAGTAACCTACTTTAATTTTGCCAAGGCAGCCTTAACAACACTCTGTAGTGTATTCAGTGCTACTTCTACGCTGTGCTCCTGCTTTTCAATCTGTTTCAATGTCACACTACAAGCACTCTTTAGTGAAGTGGGCCTCAAGTTCAGAGAATGAATACAGCAAGCTCTGTTCTTCAGTGTGCTATTGCATTTCTTCTATCAGCTTTTGTATTTGGCCAATACCCTATGCCATCTCCTCAAATTTTCCAATGCAGTAAACCCATTCTCTCCTTTTCAAAATACTGTTAGAAGAGTATTCTTCCTGTTTTTGTTCCTCTCTCTTCCAAGTCAGCTCTGCAGCCATATCTGCTGTTCATGTCACTTCACTTCGCTTCACTTCTCACTATGGCTGTGTAGATCTAGAGGAGGGTGATGACTAGACAACAGTATTTTTATAGCCTGTAAGGCATTGCAGTTGGGACAAGGTTCTGTAAGTACCTATTGCAGATGTTTGAGTCCTAAACAATTTGGGCATTGATCACATCCATCAACCAACTCCACCAGGGCTTGGCAGAACAAACAACTTGCCAGGCTGCAAGTTGAAAAATCAGTTGAAAAATCTGAAAAGTTTCAAGAACTCAAACAAACTATGACTTTATGGACTTCTTAAAGATTTTAAGATTAGTTACTCTGTGTCTGTGGCACCCACATTGCTACACACCAACTTAAACCTTAGGCTATGTGTCTTGTTCAGCAGTACAATGTGCCTTAATGCACTCTCTCTGATGGTGCAGATTTTAACAATAATTAGCAAAAATCAAAGAATTAGGGCTGAGTACTCTGCATTTTGAATCCAGTTTCTTATTTCCTTGACAAGATGAGAATGGGAAGGAGCATGAGCATGACAAATGTGAGGTCATGGTCATTAATTGGAAAATGCAGAAAGAAACCACTCTGGAATCCTGGAACCAAGAGAAGTAATCAAACTTGCTGTTGTCACAGAACTGAAAAAAGGCAGTTGCAGCTCTTACCGGTGGTCCTGGAATACCAGGCCTCCCTGAATGTCCTCGGCGACCCTGTAAGAAAGAAAAATGATGTGAGAAATAAAAATCAGCGAATAAAGGCAGAAAAGGCTCAAGCTTCCATATCTGGCTACACATAGGCACTATCAATTAGACACAGACAATGCCCCATGTTTTAATTAATGACAAGAAAACAAAGAGCCCACAACCAACATGTGATGATCCCTAGCCACACCAGTCAACCCTGACCACCAGTAATTAACATAGTATGCTACTCTGTACACTCTTAGAAAAAATGTTTTTCTCAAGGGTTCTTTGGATGTTTAAAATTTATAGCTTTCCAAATGGGTTCTACCTGGTACCAGTTCATCTTGGACTACTGATCGGAAGGTCATGAGTTCAATCCCCAGCACTGCCAAGCTGCTACTGCTGGGCCCTTCAGCAAAGCCCTTAACCCTCAACTGCTCAGTTGTATAAATGAGATAAATGTAAGTCGCTCTGGATAAGGGCATCTGCCAAATGCCGTAAATGTAAATGTAAATTTCTTAAAAGGAAGCCTGAAGGGAGTTTTACATGGAATCTTTAAGGGCTTCCCTGGAAAAAGATACCAAAGTACCCTTTTGTCTGTTAGATGGCACCTTTTTTCTAAGAGTGAACCTTACTGAACTGTCTTTGAACAGTTTCTGTTTCCCAGGGGTATAGATAGGAAGTTGCACACATGATCTGGTACGTTTGGCATCTCTTTTGTCATCTATTCCCATGCGAAAAAACCTAACAGCTTACAACACAAAAGGAAGATGGTTGTTAGCAAGCACAAATCAGGAGTTTCATTTATTAATCATGTATATGCACAGTTTTGTAAATAACCTGTGCATACCCATGTTTCTATGCATAGGATGTGATTTATCAAGTTTTGCTTGTGCATGAGGATGTGCAAATATTATCCCACATTCCTGATCATGTGTATGCAGGAACCCTTAGTGGTTAAAAAGAAAGTGTAATAGCAGGTAAACTTATGAAGATTATGAGGAGCTCTCATGTCAATCATATCCGCATAATTGAGAGAGTAATTGCTGATTGGTGCAGACAGGTGGCACAGATCAAGGGAAAAGTACAATCATATAAAAGGCACTTTTAAAGAATGATTGGGATGATGTCTTGTTTGAAGATTTGGCTCATACAGCCTTGTAGGGGGATGAACGTGTTTTAGGATCCACTGGAAACTATGCTGAATGTAAGGAGAGGATCATCAGTCGATTTTGTTTGCCCAGTGCAAGTTTACTTGATCTCTGTTCTATGGCTTTTAGCTAAGGGCACATTTCAAAGAGTAATTGGAAACAGATCTGGCATTTCCCAACCAACTACAAGTTGAATAACGACACGTCTTACGTTCATTCATATCGTTCACACCACAACACATTACATTTCCAGCAGAAAAGACAGCAAAATTTTCATGCCATTGCAAAGTTTCTCAATTTAACTAATACTCTAATAATTAAAAAAAATTGTTTTGTAATTGTATTCTATGTTTGTTTTCCTCTACTTTGTGCAACAGTATCTCTACTTATTGTCGGTAAAGTTCATCTTCTTAGACCTTTGACATGCTCCATGTCATTCAATTCAATTCATTTTTATTTGTATAGCACTTTTTACAAAGGTCATTGTCTCAAAGCAGCTTTACACAAACAAAAGTAAAGTGAAGTGTGTGTGTGTGCCGTCTCTGATGAGCAAGCAGGGCGACGGTGGCAAGGAAAAACTCCCTGAGATGGTGATAGGAAGAAACCTTGAGAGGAACCAGGCTCAACAGAGAACCCATCCTCATATGGGTTTACACTGTACCATGTCATCCATAACAAGCAGTGCCATGAGCCATATACTGGGCTATTTAAAGGAAAGCTGTTTACCATACATAGCAATTTGGAGGCATTTCTTTATGCAAATGAGTGCAGCCATGCATGATGAGCAGTGACATCAGTTTAAAATGTTTGGGGTGTATTATTTATGACCATTGTGTACTGTTGTGCATACGCTCATGTGATAAATACCAGTTTTCTTGTGCATAATGGTTCATAATGTGCATAATACTTAAAATTAGAACTTCTTCTACTCATGATTTTCTAAATAAGACCCCAGGTATCGAATATAAAAAAGTACATAAGCCATAATAGAAGGTTTATTGTTGTGGTGGCAATAATTTTGAAGCCCATAGTTTACAGAAAAAAAATGTATTATAAATAAAATTATGCATCATCTCCATATATTTAAG
Source organism: Pangasianodon hypophthalmus (assembly GCF_027358585.1). Classification (NCBI taxonomy): domain Eukaryota; kingdom Metazoa; phylum Chordata; class Actinopteri; order Siluriformes; family Pangasiidae; genus Pangasianodon; species Pangasianodon hypophthalmus. Next base: position 10,278,292 of record NC_069737.1, on the reverse strand, counting down.
CTCAAAATATCTTTGATGCTTTCATGTCTTTATTATTCTTTATGCACATTTTCATTAAGGGTGCCAATAGTTCAGATACATCACTGTTAGCGTGTATCATTTACTTGATATATTTCTGTTTCCTTTTAATGAGTGGTATCAGTACTATACAGCGATTCAGGCTAAGATTTAGAACTGCATTAATGATCATGCTAACAGCTTATTCTGTTGTCCTCACATCCTTGCACTGTAGACAACCTACGAGCCTATTAAAAAAATGTGTATTTATATATACAGTACCAGTCAAAAGTTTGGACACACCTTTTTATTCAATGGTTTTTCTTTATTTTTACTGTTTTCAACATTGTAAATTAATACTGAAGACATCCAAACTATGAAAAAACATGTATAGAATTATGTAGTAAACAAAAACGTGTTAAATAACCCAGAATATGTTTTATATTTTCAATTCTTCAAAGTAGCCACTTTTTGCTTTGATGACAGCTTTGCACACTCTTGGCATTCTCTCAGTCAGCCTCATGAGGTAGTCACCTGAAATGGTTTTCCAACAATCTTGAAGGAGTTCCCAAAGGTGTTGAATACTTGTTGGCTGCTTTTCCTCCTCTCTCCGGTCCAACTCATCCCAAACCATCTCAATTGGATTTAGATTGGGTGATTGTGGAGGCCAGGTCATCTGATGCAGAACTCCATCACACTCCTTCTTGGACAAATAGCTCTTACATAACCTAGAGGTGTGTTTGGGGTCATTTTCCTGTTGTAAAACAAATGATGGCCCCACTAAGTGCAAACCAGATGGGATGGCATGTCTCTGCAAAATGCTGTGGTAGCCATTCTGGTTAAGTGTGCCCTCAATTTTGAATAAGTCACCAACAGTGTTACCAGTAAAGCACCCCCACACCATCACACCTCTTCCTCCATGCTTCACAGTGGGAACCACACATTCAGGAACCGTCTGTTCACCCTCTCTACGTCTAACAAAGACATGGCAGTTAGAACCAAAAATCTCAACTTTGGACTCATCAGACCAAAGGACAGTTTTCCACTGATCTAATGTCCATTCCTTGTGTTTCTTGGCCCAAGAAAGTCTCTTCTGCTTGTTGTTCTTCCGAAGTAATGGTTTCTTTGCCGCAATTCGACCATGAAGGCCTGACTCTCCTCTGAACAGTGGATGTTGAAATATGTCTGCCACTTGAACTCTGAGAAGCATTTATGTGGGCTGTAATCTGAGGTGCTTTAAATCAGTGGTTTCTGAGGCTGGTAATTCTAATAAACTTATCCTCTGCAGCAGAGGAAGCTCTTGGTCTTCCTTTCCTGGGATGGTCCTCATGAGAGCCAGTTTCATCATAGCGTTTGATGGTTTTGGCAACTGCACTTGGGGATACATTCAAAGTTCCTGAGATTTTTTGGATTGACTGACCTTCATTTCTTAAAGTAATGATGGACTGTCTACTTAACTGAGTGTTTCTTGCCATAATATGGATTTGTACAGTAGTTGTAGTAGCACTAATAGGGCTATTGACTCTGTACCCACCCTTCCTCTGCACAAGATAACTGATGGTCTAAAGCACATTAAGAAGACAAGAAATATCACAAATTAACTCTTGACAAGGCACATCTGTGAATTGAAAACCATTCCAGGTGACTACCTCGTGAATCGGATGAGAGATCTGATCTCATAAGTGTGCCAAGCTGTCATCAAAACTAAATTTAGCTACTTAGCTACTTATAGATAGATAGCTAGATAGATATACTTTATTGATCCCATGAGGGAAATTCTTGTGTTACAGCAGCATACTTTGAAGAATCCAAAATATAAAACATATTTCTGGGTTGTTTAACACTTTTTTGTTCACTACATAATTCCAAATGTGTTCTTTCATAGTTTGGATGTCTTCAGTATTAATGCACAATGTTGAAAATAATAAAAATAAAGAAAAACCACTGAAGGAGATGGTGTGTCAAAACCTTTGACTGGTACTGTGTGTAATATATATATATATATATATATATATATATATATATATATATAGGTCTATATATATATATATATATATATATATATATATATATATATATATATAGGTCTAGAAATATATGGTATTAAAGAGTTTTTGTGATTTTGCCTTTATACACCACCACAATGGATTTGAAATGTCGAAGTGTAGACTTTCAGCTTTATTTTAAGAGGTTCCACAAAAATATGGCATTTACCATTTAGGAATTACAGCCATTTTCAACAAAGTACCTCCATTTTCAGGGGCTCAAACGTATTTGGACAAAGTGACATAATTGTAAATATAACCATAATTTTAATACTTGGATGAAAATCCTCCAGACTGCCTGTAGTCTGGAGCCCATGTTCTTAAATCTCAAATTCTGAGTTTCCTTCTTGGAGATGCTTTGCCAGGCCTTCACTGCAGCCACCTTCAGTTGCTGCTTGTTTGTGGGTCTTTCTGCCTTCAGTCTTGTCTTCAGTAAGTGAAAAGCATGCTCTATTGGGTTGAGATCAGTCGACTGACTTGGCCATTGAAGGATATTCCTTTTCTTTGCATTCAAAAAGTCTTGAGATGCTTTCACAGTATGTTTAGGGTCATTATCCACCTGCACTGTGAAGCGGCATCCTATCAGTTTTGTAGCATTTGTTTGAATGTGAGCAGAGAATATAGCCCTATACACCTCAGAATTCATCTTGCTACTTCTGTCAGCAGTCACATCATCAGTAAACACCAGTCAGCCCGTTCCATTGGCAGCCATACATGCCCATGCCATAACACTTCCTCCACCACGTTTGACACATGATGTGGTATACTTTGGATCATGAGCTGTTCCTTTCTTTCACCATACTTTTCTCTTCCCATCATTCTGGTACAAGTTAATCTTGGTTTCATCAGTCCAAAGAATCTTATTCCAGAACATGGGTGGCTTTTTTAGATGTTTCTGGCAAAGTCTAATCTGGCTTTCCTGTTCTGGAATGTTACCAGTGGTTTGCACCTTGTTGTAAACTCTCTGTATTTACATTCATGAAGGTGTCTCTTGATTGTAGATTTTGACAATGATACGTCTACCTTCTCCAGAGTATTCTTGATTTCTGTTGATGTTGTGAAGGGGTTTTTCTTCACCAAGGAAAGTATTCTGCGATCCACCACTTTAGTTGTCTTCTGTGGTCTTCCACACCTTTTGATGTTGTTGAGCTTAACAGTGCTTTCTTTCTTTTTAAGAATGTACCCAACTGTTGATTTGGCCACACCTAAGGTTTTTGCTATCTCTCTTATAGATTTATGTTGTTTTTTCAGCCTAATGATGGCCTCCTTCACTTACATTGAGATCTCCTTGGACTTCATGTTGGTAGCTCTAGTCGAACAGCTGCCAAATGCCAACTCAATACCTGATATCAACTCCAGACCTTTTATCTGCTTCATTTGTCTTGAAGTAACGAGGGAATGGACCGCACCTGGTCAATTAACTTCTTGTCAGTCAATTGTCCAAATACCTTTGAGCCCCTGAAAATGGAAGTACTTTGCTTAAAATGGCTGTAATTCCTAAATGGTAAATGCCATATTTTTGTGGAACCTCTTAAAATAAAACTGAAAGTCTACACTTCGACATTTCAAATCCACTGTGGTGGCGTATAAAGGCAAAATCACAAAAACTTTGATTGTCCATATACTTCCAGACCTAACTGTAGGCTGAATGACTATATATATATATATATATATATATATATATATATAATTATATATATAATTATATTATATATAATATATATAGTACCAGTCAAAAAGTTTGGACACACCTTCTCCTTCAGTGGTTTTTCTTTATTTTTTATTATTTTATTAATTATGTCTACACTTCGATCACATCTTGATTGTTTTATTTCAAATCCATTTGTGTATAAAGGCAAAATCACAAAAACTCAGTCATTGTCCAAATACTTCTGGACTTAACTGTATATACAGACATGGACAAATTTGTTGGTACCCTTCCACGAAAAAAGAAGAACCCACAATTTTCTCTGAAATAACTTGAAACTGACAAAAATAATGGGCATCCATCATTGTTTATTCCATATTTAATAAAAATCAGACTTTGTTTTTGATTTTTGATTCAACAGAATATTTTAAATAATAAAACAAATGAAAATGGCATGGACAAAAATGATGGGACCCTTAACCTAATATTTTGTTGCACAACCTTTAGAGTATCTGTAGCTCTCATTGAGACTTCTGCACCTGTCAATAGGTAGCTTGTCCCACTTTTCCTGAGCAAACCGGTCCAGCTATCTCAGGTTTGAAGTGTGCCTTCTCCAGACTACATGTTTCAGCTCCAGAGATTCCATAGATGTTCAACAGGATTCAGATCAGGGCTCACAGAAAGCCACTTCCATTATTTTGTTTTTAGCCATTCTAGGATGCTTTTACTGTGGGTTTTTGGTCTCATGAGCTGTGACTCATGACCTGTGACTGAGACAGAACATTCTGACACTGGACAGTACGTTTCGCTCCAGAATGCCTTGATAGTCTTGAGATTTCATTGTGCCCTGCACAAATTCAAGGCACCCCGTGCCAGACACAGCAAAGTAGACCCAAAACATAACTGAGCCACCTCCATGTTTCATAGTAGGTATGGTGTTCTCTTCTTTGAAAGATTCTCCCACAAGCATTGTGGCTTTTCAAAATAAAATCCCAATCTGGCTGTTTTATGTTTTTCTTTCAACAGTAGAGTCCTCCTGGGTCTTCCTCCATTGAGCCTACTGTCACTCAAAGTGGCTTTCCTTGGCTCTTTGTCTACCTTTTGCACTATCCTTCTGTTCAAACTGGGGATGATTTTCCTCTTGCAGCCACGTCCAGGGAGGATGGCTACAGTCCCATGGACCTTAAACTTCTTAATAATATTTGTAACTGTAGTCACAGGAACATCAAGCTGCTTGGAGATGGTCTTATAGCCTATGCCTTGTCTGATCTTCTCAGACAACAGTCTCCTTTGCTTTTCTGGTCCATGTTCAATGTGGTGCACACAATGATACCAAACACCAGAGTGACTACTTTTCTCCATTTAAATAGGCTGAATGACTGATTACAAGATTGAAGGCATGTGTGATACTAATTAAAGAAAAGCTTGAAATATGACTATAATCTGAATATTTATAAAATTTTCTATGGGTACCAACAAATCTGTCCAGGCCATTTTAGAATATATTTGTAGAATAAGCAATAATTTATCTCTTTTCACACTTTCTTTGCTTTACTCTATGACATACAAAAGGCATGCACGTATACACGAGACAATTGCTTTTAATTTCATCACTTTTCAGGAGGACTGAAGCATTGTTTCAATGCACTGTAAGGGTACCAACAAATTTGTCCACATCTGTATATATATTGTGACAGCGGGCCCGCGGCCTGAGCACATAATTTTTCCATCGCTCCTCACACAACTGCCGGCAGGGTGCTGAAAGGACAGCGCTGCTTTAGCAGCGCCATTGTTTTGGACAGCCGGAGTGCGCGTGGCCACAAGGCAAAGCAGCCTAATGCAGTGCGTCTGGCAGCCAATAAGAGCAGCAGCCAAAATCTACCCTCACAGAGAAGACCGAGGGATATAAAAGGAGCATGTGGTTGCTCTCTGAATCAGGTAGGTGAGACTTACAAGCCCACTAACAGTGTCCTCTTCTCTTCCCACAGAAGGAGACGTAAGCGGAGAAGATGAGCCTCACACTCGGCACGACAACCGCCCCGTATATATATACAGTCAGGTCCATAAATATTGGGACAGTGACACAGTTTTGGTAATTTTGCCTCTGTACACCACCACAGTGGATTTGAAATGAAGCATTCAAGATGTGACTGAAGCGTAGACTTTAAGCTTTAATTCAAGGGGTTTAACAAAAATATTGCATTAACCGTTTAGGAATTACAGCCATTTTTTACAGAGTTCCTCCATTTTCACAGGCTCAAAAGTAATGGGACAAACTAATATAATCATAAATATTAGGATTATTTTTATTACTTGGAGGTAAATCCTTTGCCGTCAATGACTACCTGAAGTCTGGACCCCATGGACATCACCAAATGCTGAGTTTCCTCCCTTGAGATGATTTGCCAGGTCTTTACTGCAGCCATCTTCAGTTGCTGCTTGTTTGTGGGTCATTTTGCCTTCAGATTTGTCTTCAGTTAGTGAAAAGCAGCTCAGGTGGGTTGAGGTCAGGTGACTGACTCGGCCATTTAAGAACATTTAATTTCCAAGCTCTTGGGCTGCTTTCACAGTATGTTTTGGGTTGTTATCCATCTGTACTGTGAAGCGCTGTCCTATCAGTTTTGCAGCATTTGACTGAATCTGAGCAGAAAGTATAGCTCTGTACACTTCAGAATTCATCCTGCTACTTCTATCAACAGTCATATTATCAATAAACCCCAGTGACCCAGTTCCATCGGCAGTCAAACATGCCCATGCCATAACACTTCCTCCACATGTTTGACGGATGATGTGGTATGCTTTGGATCATGAGCCCTTCCTTTCCTTCTCCATACTTTTCTCTTCCCATCATTCTGGTACAAGTTAATCTTGCATCAGAACTGGTCAGCCTTTTTTTAGAGGTTTTTTAGCAAAGTCTAATCTGGCCTTTGTGTTCTTGAGTGTTACCAGCAGTTTGTATCTTGAGGTAAACCGTCTGTATTTACAATGATAGGCCTACCTCCTCAAGAGTGTTCCTGGCTTGTCTAGATGTTGTGAAGGGGTTGTTCTTCAATAAGAAAAGAATTCTGCAATCATCCACTTTAGTTGTTTTCTGTGGTCTCCCAGGCCTTTTGGTGTTGCTGAGCTCGCCAGTGCATTCCTTCTTTTTAAGAATGTACCAAATTGTTGATTTGGCCCTCCTAAAATTTCTGCTATCTCTCCGATAGGTCTGTTTTGGTTTTTCAGCCTAATGATGGCCTCCTTCACTTGCATCAACACCTCTTTGGATGGCATATTGAGAGTTCCCATGAACAGCTACCAAATGCAAATTCAACACTTGGAATCAGCTCCAGACCTTTTATCTCCTTAATTTATCATGATATAAGGAGGAAACAGGCCACAGCTGGCCACGAAACTGCTTATCAGTCAATTGTCCCACTACTTTTGAGCCTGTGAAAATGGAGGAACTCTGTAAAAAATGGCTGTAATTCCTAAACGGTTAATGCAATATTTTTGTTAAACCCCTTGAATTAAAGCTGAAAGTCTACGCTTCAGTCACATCTTGACTGCTTCATTTCAAATCCACTGTGGTGGTGTACAGAGGCAAAATTACCAAAACTGTGTCACTGTCCAAATATTTATGGACCTGACTGTATATATATATATATATATATATATATATATATATATATATATATATATATATATATATTATAAGAGAGAGAGAGTGTGTTTGTGTACACAGAGTTTTTAGCCTAATTGTATTCTTAGTTCGTCACCTAGTGAACCAGTATCAGCATGTATTTATTGATAGACACTTCAACTTCAAAGCACTTCAGTAAGTTGCTCTAGATAAGGGTGTCTGCCAAATGCCGTAAATGTAAAATGTAAATAAAAAATTGCAGTATTTCTGTAACTGTGGCTCTATGAACACTGGATATGTTCACTGCAATGCTGACCTGCAATGTGTAACCTGCAGAGAGGTACACAGTGACACCCAGGTAGCTGCAACACAGGCCTCACCTCTCGGTAGTGCCTATGTGGATGAAATTCTCCTCGTAGAATGGCACATTACTGTGGTGAGGACCTATCACCCACTCAGTTTAAGTCTGCTTAGACAGGTGAGTTATAGATGAATAACTGATTCGATGAGCAAAAAGACACCATGCAACTCAAATGGTACCATACAGAGTGTACTGGACACATTCTGCTGATTGACCTTCACAGAGCACTGCTTGGTTCACAAATTGAAATACATAACCTTAGGCAGGAACCCTGGGTTTGGTCCCAAGGTCCTTCCAGAACCATCCAGTTACCAGTGCATGCAGGGTTAGGGTTAGGGTTAGCTTATCCCACCCTTTTGCCACAGTGACAGCAGAAATTGCTGTCTATAATGGTACCCATTCCAAACCAGCATTCTGTAAAGGTCCTTATGGAGAAGTCTTAAGGGACTCAGACACAAGGGGGAGATCCCATGCCTGACTCATGAGGACCATGGTGTATCAAGGGTACCTAGCTTCTTTCAGAAATGCTGCTTATGAACCTAAGACCTCCCATGTTAAGTTAAGTGGGTTCCCCTTCAGGAACTCAAGCTGCGTCGAAACGCTATGGGAAATGCCTTCAGCATGACCACGCTCAGAATCACGTGTGTAATCAGTCCAATGAATGGGCGAGACGTCACGGACAGGGTGACGTAGCGACCAGGAAGCTTAAAAGCACGCGCGGTGGATACAGCAGCAGCTTTCATTCATTCAGCGCGCTCTCTGTGTGTCAGTAGGAATCGTTTTATACTGTTTGTCTGTTTCACTTTCGCTGCGGCATGCCGAAAGCCAGCGCGAAGACAAAACATACGGGTGAGAGTAGACAGCGTTTCAGGTCTGCTTAGGAGCATTTGCCGCGGCGTGTGCTCTGCTCCCGGAAGGATCTTTTTGAGAAGGGAGCCTTCACCAGCGTTCCTCGCGGTGCTGGCCCCGCTTCTGCCAAGGCAGAGCGGCGGCTGCACTCGTGGGGATCGTAGTTGGATTTGATGGAGGGAATGGAGACGGGCCAGCCCCTATCTTCTTCCTCACCCACCAGATCCACTGCCCTCTCTCTGGGATCGGAAGCCCGCACTGCGGTTTCTTCCCCCCAGGGAGAGGGCTCGACGCCCCTCCTCTCTTCCTCTGAGGAGGTTGACGTGGAGGGCGTTGATGAGGATTCGCCCCCTCGATCTCCCCAGTATGAGGAGCTCTTGGAGGTGGCTACTCGTGCTGTGGCCCAGCTGAATATTGACTGGCCCGCCGAGAAACGGGCTGAGCCGCAGATGAGCAGGTTGGATGAACGCTTTCTGCGGAGTAAGCCGCCACCTCCACGCCTTTCTTCCCCGACCTCCACACCAAGGTGTCTAGGTCGTGGGGGAGGCCTTATTCCGCCCGTATCTTCAGTCCCGCCTCCAGCTATTTTGCTAATGTGGCGGGGCTGAGTGAGTAGGGTTACAGGGTGATGCCCCAGGTTGAACAGACGCTGGCTAGCTATCTGTCCCCTGGTTCGGCATCGTCCCTGAAGGCTCCGGCACTGCCCTCCAAGCCGCTGCGGATCACCTCAGCGCTGGTGGGCAAAGGGTACATGGCAGCAGGCCAGGCTGGCGCTTGCCTGCACACCATGGCAGTGTTGCAGGCCTACCGTTCTGCTGAGAGAGCTGGACGCAGGCGGGGAGATTAAATCTGGGGACGTCACCGAGTTCAGACGAACCGCTGATTTGTCTCTCCGTGCCACCAAGGAGACCGCCCGTGCTATCAGCCAGTCCATGGCAGCACTGGTGGCGGCAGAGAGGCATCTGTGGTATCTGTGGTTCACCAGTATGAAAGGCAGGGACAGAGTCTTCCTTATGGACGCCCCGCTTGCGCCTTCTGGCCTGTTCGGCGACGCCGTCATTGCCGTCGTCAACAGGTATCAGGAAACCCGTGCACAAGCGGCAGCGTTTCAGCGGTTCCTCCCTCGCCGCTCTCTGGCTCGTAGGGCTGCCGGGCGGGGGCAGCCCCTTCTGTGTATCAGCTCCTCGTACCAGGAGGCTCAAAGACAGAGCTGAAGGAAAGCCCCGGGAGCCCCAGCGATGCTCTAAGCCGAGGTCTTCTAGGGCGAGGTCAGATCTGCGGGCCGTTCTGCGGTCTAAGAAGACCTCGACTAGGTAGTCCTGCTGCTTGGGGCCCAGGGCTTCTGAGGGCAGGCCCCTCTGGGGAAGAATGGTGTACGTCTCATCATATGGTGCCTGTCTGTCCTCAGTGCCCTCAGCAGATCAGTCTGCCAACCCTGCCACCCATGGTGCTTCAGGGCGCAACGGTCTCCTGTGAGCGCCTCTCTCAGTGTCCTCCTGGGAACGTGGAGGTACTGGGAGGCTCGCTACCTCTTCGGAGGCTTCCTGAGCAGCTAGTTCGGCCATCCCCTGCCAGTCTGCTGCTTCAGGGCACCGAGCTAGCCGCTCTCATTACACCAGAGGTCAGTCTCGAGAGGCTGATTCCCTTAGTAGACTACTTGGTAGTGTGGAGTTTCACACATTCTAATTTCTGCCAGATGTGTCTCAATGGGTCCTGCATACTGTAGAGAGAGGCTACCGAATTTCTCCGGTCTCCACCGCCTCGTTTCTGCGGGGTTCTTCTCACTCAGGGGGGCCCTCACCCCTTAAAAAAAAAAAAGGCAGGCTCTGGTAATGGAACACGAAGTAAACACTCCCTTGAGGAAGAAGGCCATGGAGGTGGTCCGGGTTCTACAGCCGGTGCTTCATCGTTCCAACGAAGGATGGATGGTTGCGTCCCATTTTAGAATTGCGTCATTTGAACCGCTCAGTCATGCCACTGATGTTCAGGATGCTCACAATCGATCAAATCGTGTCTCGGATCGGGTATGAGGACTGGTTTGTCACGATTGATCTAAAAGACGAATATTTCCATATCTCCATCCTTCCCCGACACAGGAAGTTCCTGAGGTTTGCTTTTGGGGGCGAAGCTTACCGCTATCGGGTTCTTCCGTTCGGCCTGGAACTCTCACCCCGCACTCTCACAAAGTATGTGGATGCTGCTCTGGCTCCTCTGCGACTCCAGGGCATACTGAATTATATCAACGATTGGTTGACATTAGCTCAATCGGAGCAGGCGGCAGTTCGGCGTCGGGATATCGTTCTCGCCCACATGAAAGAGCTGGGGTTAAGACTAAACGCCAAGAAAAGTGTGCTTTCTCCGGTACAGAGTACTGCTTATCTGGACGTGGTGGGGATTCGACCATGATGCGGGCACATCTGTCTCCTGCTCGGATCGAGTCGATCCTCACAGCAGTCACAAGAGTTAGAGAAGGCCGGTCACTCACTGTAAAGCAGTTCCAGAGACTGCTGAGTCTGATGGCCAACGTGATACCATTTGGCTTGCTGTACATGAGACCCCTACAGTGGTGGCTCAGGACCATTCGGTCTGTGGAGCGGCCGCCATCTCACGTGGCACATCAGCTGCCTGGAGATGCTGGCCGTGTTTCTAGCATCAAAACACTTTCTCCGGAACCAAAGAGATCGCCATGTGTTGGTGCGCACCGACAACATAGCGGTGGTCTCTTACGTCAACCGCCAGGGAGGTCTGTGTTTGCCCCTTTTACGGGCTAGCGCACCAGATCCTTGTGTGTGTGTGTGTGTGTGTTCACTACTGTGTGTGTGCACTTGGATGGGTTAAATGCAGAGCACAAATTCCGAGTATGGGTCACCATACTTGGCCACAAGTCATTTCACTATTCACTATTCACAAAGCTTAAGGGAAGCTCTTCAGTCATGGGGACTGCGAGAGGTTCATCACGTCTGTGTCACCACTGATAATGCCACAAAAAATATCAAAACACTGCAACTAAATGACTGGACAAGGTTACAGAGTTTTGCCCAGCGTCTACACTTACAACTTTACATCTTGTTATTAATTATTTAACTGTTAATGTTGTTAATCAGGTTAATAAATCTTAATTATAGAGCTGAATATTTTAAACATTTTTAAATGCATGCTACTTGTTTTGTAAAGTGTGACTGTCAGCTACTGCTACAGCATGTTTACACATATCCCTCTCCTCTTTCAATTTAACTAAATAGAAAGTGCCCCAGGTTGACCGCGCAGTTGGGGTCTGCAAGAGAGTCATGAGTGCCTTCTCAAACACTTGGAAAAGACAGCGTGAACTGGCCATCACTCAGACACATCTAGGCTTGATCGAAAGGCTTGACATGGCCTTCCTTCTTGATCTTCGCTTTAAACCACCTACATAAATGCAGAGAGAGAGGACTACGTGAAGAACAAAGCTGTTGCAGAGATGGAGAGTCTTGCAGCTGAATAGACAAAGTCTTCAGAGGGAGTATCAATGCCACCAGCTGAAGCTGCTGAAGAGTCAGAACTTACCGTGACCTGTTTTTGTGACACGTCTTGATCCATTCTAACAACTTAGTGACTGTCAGGTACACAACTCACCAGGGCGGCATAATGTTAAGGAATGTAATTCGCCTTACATGGAACCTCTTCGAGTGGACTCTCCAATTGTTGGCCTCACGGAGTGTGAATTTCCTATTGGGTCAGTGAAAGGGTGCAGCAGGATCTCGGGGAAAAAAGCACCATCCGTGGCAATTGGGAGGGGTGAAATAGAACACACACACACACATACAAAAACCTCTACCAATTTTCACTAGCTTTTGCTTGTTTACTCTACTTCTGTAAATAATTAGTTATACTGACTGACATTCTCTTGTGAGCACTGAATGAAATATTTAGTTGAGATAACTAAATATAAATATACAGAAGAATGATTTTTGTACTAGAAAATGCAACTAGTTTAGAGCAAATAGGAGTTCTAACTTTTTTCTCTTTTTTTGTGAATAAAATATTATGTTTACGCAACCACTACATTCTTGTTGGCCATTAAACTAAAAGAACACAGTTGGTGTCAAGAAATACAAAAATCAGCAAATGACAAAACTATTACTAAGAAATATTACATTTTGCCATAATAAGAAAAACACATTTGGTGTGAACCACAAAAAACTGAATATTGCTTATAATAACTAGAAAAAAAGAAAAATTAACTTTATTTTACTAATTTTGCTCAGCAGAACAAGAACTTTTTCATTCATTTCACAAGCAAAATTACATTAATTTCAATAATATTTAGCACAATCCATGGATAAGAAGTGCACCACCAAAACTTGGCCCAATAGAGACCCACAAGCAGAAAATACACAAAAGTAAAGTAAAGAAAAAGAAAAAGAAAAGAAAAGACAAACATCAACCGAAAAAAAGATCAAATCTTTAAAATATTAGAAGCACTTATAAATTGGAGCAAATGGAAAAAAATATTACAAGGCAGGTAACATGGATGCATTGTATTCCTACACTTCTGGACCCCCTCTGGTGACATCTCTATTTAATAAAAATAATATGTGGTCATGATTATTAAGGTGTGGGAAGGTGATCATAAGTGGTGTTCTCTATTGTTAATATGACGTCAGTTCACTGTGACAATTCTGGAAATTACTCACAGAAAAAATAAAGTCTTCAATAAGGATATGTCTTCAGTTTTAAGGCAGAGAAAATGCTTCTGTAAGATTTCAACACGATTTCATATTAATATTTACAATATACTAGAGCTATATTACCATTAATACATTCTCTGTTTTATCTAGTTACTGTAAATTATAGAACTGAGATTTTCATTGCTTTGTATATTATACATACACTATATTTTGGCTACTGGGTAGAGTCCAACCTTTACAGAGACCAATCATCACAGCCTGTATGAATTAGGGGATTTCCATAAATGGGTGGAAAAGGTGTGGGGAGATTGTATGGAGAACTGCCCTCCTTTCTCTTTTTAACCACATGACGGATTTAAAACTTAGCCAATAGGCTGTAAGTGCGTGCGCACATAAAAGGGGGTGCACTTCTCGGTGGGGATGCAGAATATGGCATAGCACTGACCACGGTGAAATAGGACTCGTTGTTAACCGAAAGAAAACTTTCATTACCTGCTGCCAAGAGTACAGATATTGTCTGACACTGATAAAAACAACTAACATTAGCGATAGTTAAATCGTTATATTTCTAATCAATCTGATCAAGCATCTAGTTAGCCTGACTGCTAGCTGACATTGTAACAAAATGAGGTTCACATAGACAATAACAGTGGTACAAGATGTACACAACCCACAATAAATGGAAAAAACCCTGTCGTGGCAAATACTGCACTAGAGTTTGTGTTGTTAAGAGTAGTCGTTAGCCCTTCATAGACTGTAATTAATGAGAAGTAATACGTGGTGTTTTTTATTTATCTGATGAAGATCTGTGTGAAATTTAGTGAAGATTGGATAAATGGTCTATGAGGACTTTTTGACTTGACTCAAAATGGCGGACAGGCAAAATGGCCTACTGTGGAAAAATGTATATCACTGGTTTCTGCAGGAACTAAGGAATCGAAAGAGGTGAGATTCATGGCCATTGGATGAAATTCATAAAAGCTATAGGCATGTATGTTTATAATGGCACATATAAACTTTCATCACAATACATCAAAGAATTGCACAGATACAGCCTCACATCCTTGTGTTTCTCTGAAATACTACATTATATAAAACAATTAATGTGACATCGCCACCTGGTGACCAAATTTCTTTTTTTTTTTTTTTTTTTAATTTTGCACAAACCTCTCAGACCAAAAGGCAAATAAGTCCACAGGCATGTCCACAGACACGGTGACAAGATGTACTGTCCATCTCTGTTCCAGAAGATGTTTGAAATGCACACCCTTATAGTGCACAGCAACTGTGGGCTTCTTGCAGAAACTGTAGTAGGCATTACACACATTGAAAAAGTCAGTTACAGCTGTCTCTGCTGACGTGGCGTGTACGTAAGGTATCTCATGACCTAGTTTCTCTTGCAGTAGCATCTGGACGCCACGGTGCTTCCCAAACATCAGAGAAGCCCCATCAAATACTTGGCTTAGAATCTTTGATGTGTCCAGTCCAACATCATTTAGCTGTGCCAGAATGGTGTCCGTGCATCACCAGAATGTCCGTGCATCACCATTGTCAGCCGTTGCCATGGTTAGCAGGCCCTCTGTGACCTCATATGCCTAATTTACAAATCAAATGACAATCATTATATTTTCACATCTGTTGAGGTCACAGGTTCCATCTACTTTTAATGTGTAATAGGAGTCATCTACTTCCTCCACTATAGCCTCAGCAAGAGAGATGCTCCTTTGAAGATTCATGTTTACGAAATTCCCGCTCTTTTTCCACAGCATTTTCCACAATAACTCATCTGTCCGAGGGCCGTGTTTGGCCTGAGCCTGGACTTTGGACACCCCTGGTTTAGGACATGATCTGTTCAATCCAAATAGCGTATTCATATTTGGTTACAGCCCTGTTCTATGTTGATAATGCTCCATTTACAAGATGCAAGCAGTCAAACCAGTCTGGCCACTCTCCTCTGAAATCTCTCATGAACAAAGTATTTTCAACTGCAGAACTGCCACTCACTGAATATTTTTTTCACTGAATGTTGTGCATGAAAATCAGACGGAGATCAGCACTTTTTGAAATACTCAAACCAGCCTGTTTGGCACCAAGAAACATGCCACGGTCAAAGACTGAGCTCACATTTTTTCCCCATTCTGATGTTTGATGTGAAAAATACAGTGGCTATAAAAATTCTACTGCACACCTGTTAAAATTGCAGGTTTTTGTGATGTAAAAAATTAAACAAAGATAAATCAAGTCAGAGCACATTTAATACAATATAGCAGCTAACAAAATTCAAGCAAAAAAAACAACTAGAAAAGTTTTAGGGAAAAAGAAAAAAACTTGCAACAATCTGCTTGCATAAGTGTGCGCACCCGTTTATAATGTGGCATGTGACTGTGCTCAGAATTAACCAGTCACATTCAGACTCATGTTCAAAAGTAATCAATGAATGACACGTGTCATCAATGAAATGATTCTGATTAACCCCAAATAAAGATCATGTGTTTCTGTAAGAATTTCATGACATCTTCTTGGTTTCTTCTGACTGCTGAGACTGTGGTCCACAAATAGCTAACAAAGCATTGTCAAAAGGTATAGATCAGGACAGGGGTACAAAATAGTTTCCAAAACATTAGCTGTACCATGGAACAATGTTAAGGCCATCACTGTAACCACAATCACATTAATTGACAAAAAGACAAGACAGACAAAAATTTATCAGGGTAGCTACCAAGATAACTACAGCACATGCACTCCCTGCATATGACAACAACCTATTCTTCACACAGCTAGGCTATGGAGTAGAGTAGCTTGTTATAGAAGCCCTTTCTCATGAAAAAAAAAACAAACATCCAAGCTCACCTAAATTTTGCAAAAACATACATACAATCACCCCAAACCATGTGGCAGAATGTGTCATGGTCTGATGAGACTAAGACAGAACTTTCTGGGCATAATTCTAAAAGATATGTTTGTGCAAAAAAAAGACAGCTGAACACCCAAAGAACACCACTCCCCATGGTGAATCATAGAGGGATAGAGAGAATACCAATCTATTTTGGCACAAAAACTGCAGACAGCTGTAGATGAAGAAAGATTTCTCCTTCCAGCAGGATTAATTGGGAAGAGGGACTTTCCCACTGCAAAACAAAAAATTCTGGACCTGAGAGCAAAACTCTACACCTTAAGTCACCTAACACGGGAGAATTTGCATCAGGCCCAAGAACGATAGTCCTGACTCTATGATGGGCTACTCGACTATGGGAATTTGTGCCACGAGATAAGGTACTCGTTTTACTGGATGGATGGGTGAAAATATGGTATCTGGGCTTCCAATTGGGCCATGGGCAGGTACGTCCCCAAATCGATAAGACAGCAGTGATTGTGGCCTGCCTGAGACCCAAGACCAAAAAAGGGAGTGAGGCAGTTCCTGGGGATGGCAGGCTATTATTGGAGGTGTGTATCTAATTTTTCAGAAGTCATCAGCCCACTGACTGACTTCACTAAAAAGGGAGCACCAGATCCGTTCCAGTGGATGGAGCCGTGTGAGCAGGCTTTCTGCCAGGTCAAAGTGGTTTTGTGTGGGGGCCCGCTGTTGTATTCTCCTGACTTTTCTCTCCCTTTTGTTCTGCAGACTGATGCGTTGGACAGGGGGCTGGGTGCCATTTATTCCCAGGTAGTGGAGGGGAGGAGCTCCCCTTGCTGTACATCAGCCAGAAGCTGTCAGTAAGGGAGACCAAGTACGAGAAGTGTTTCTGACCATCAAGTAGGCAGTCCTCACCCTCAGGTACTACTGGGACGCCCATTACCCTCTGTTCCAATCACGGCTCCACTGCATGAAGTATGCCAACATGCGGATCACTTCTTCGGATCAGTATCTGGCACTTCAGCCATTCAAATTCAAGTTGGTCCACAAGCCGCACCTCTGTATAATTACCGCCAGTCTACTTATTTGTGACTCTTTGTGCTTTCAGTGACTCCTGTAACCAGTGAGAGAAAGAGTGTGATATAGCTGGTGGAGCTTGCGAGACATGCACGTGCACACACACACACCCATACACATGCTGAGGTGCATGAACTCGAACTTGACGAAGTGAAAGCAGCGAGTCCTTGAAGGACCCTGGCTCTGTTGATTTGTCCTTTCTTTGTTGAGTTTTTGAAAGTGTGCTGAAAAGTGCTTACTGAACAAAAACGAGCCTGGAGCTCTGCTAAATTTCCGCCTGCCTTCCGAGGCATCCTCCACACCATCAGTCAACTGGGTTCTAAAATCTGCTATGTGTGAATTTCCACACTACATCAGAATGGACAACAACAGTGTACACTATGCAAACAACATCTCACATGGCAAAAGTCAAGGGCATATGGAACTTTGGCAAGTGAAAATTTTAAAGTTAAAATAACCGTAATGCTCAGAATGCTCAGAACTAGGAACAAGACAACCACAGAAGCATAAATTCAGACTATTAATTTAAAGCCAGAAAATTTGATAACCGATTTAGATGACAATATAACCACATCAGATCAGTGATTAGAACGCTTTACTCCCCTTCAAGAGACCAACTAACTTCATAAATTTCCTCATCAAAATCAACAACTTGTGTACTAGATCCCGTACCTACACATTTCTTCAAACAGAAGCCAGAAGAAATCAAAACCCTATTAAAAATAATCAATTCTTCCCTTAGCACTGGCTATAGACAGTACCTAAATCCATTAAAATAGGAGTTATCATACCTCTGATTAAAAATACAAAAAAAC
This sequence comes from Pangasianodon hypophthalmus, assembly GCF_027358585.1. Lineage (NCBI taxonomy): Eukaryota > Metazoa > Chordata > Actinopteri > Siluriformes > Pangasiidae > Pangasianodon > Pangasianodon hypophthalmus. Next base: position 10,260,357 of record NC_069737.1, on the reverse strand, counting down.
CTAACCTCAACCCCTGTCAGCTGTCCAACTACAGGCCAATATCAAACTTCCCCTTTATCTCCAGGATCCTAGAAACGTTGTAGCACAGCAGTTATGCTCATACTTGTGCAGGAATAACGTACATGAAATCAGTCAGTCAGGATTTAGGCCTAATCACAGTACCAACACAGCGCTGGTTAAAGTGGTAAATGACCTATTACTGGCCTCTGATCAGGGCTTTGTGTTCTTGCTTGTGTTGCTTTGATCATATATTCTCTATTGTAGACTATAAAATGTTGTTGGAGTCAAGGGAACAGCTCCCTCCAGTTCAGGTTATAGCTCGACAGATAGGCCAATTTATTAATCCCGGAGGGAAATTCACAATTTGACTGATTGTTAGTTTGTAGATGGAAATGGTGACTTCTCTATGCATATTAAGGTAAAGTTTGGTGTTCCACAAGGTTCTGTTTTAGATCTAATTTTTTTCTTTATACAGTGGGTACAATTGTTCATAAACATGGTATTAGCTTGCACAGTTATGCTAATGACACACAGTTATATGTTTCAGCAAAGCCAGATGAGAGACACCAGTTTAATAAATCTGAGGAATGTGTAACGGACATTAGACACTTTATGCTGAGTAGCTTCCTACTACTTCTAATTCTGACAAGACAGACGTATTGTACTTGTACTAGGAACACATGCAGCTAGAAGTAAGCTTTCTGATTGCATAGTATCTATGGATGGCATTTCTGTTTCATGTGCAGCAGTAAAAGACCTTGTTGCAATTATTGACTCCAGTCTTTCATTTGAAGCTCATGTAGATAATATTACTAGGATAGCCTTCTTTCATCTCAGAAATATTGCTAAAATAAGAAATAAAGTCACTACACAGTGCAGAAAAACTAGATCATGCTTTTGTTACCTCTAGGTTGGATTATTGTAATGCCTTGCTGTCTAGATGTTTCAGTAGGTGCATAAACAAGCTCCAGTTAGTCCAGAATGCAGCAGCCAGAGTCCCTACTAGAACCAGAAGATGTGATCTTTTAAACTAGCAGTTATCAAGCCCTTGATTAAAAAACCTGACCTTGACCCCTGTCAACTGTCTAACTATAGACCAATATCAAACCTCCCTTTTATCTCCAAGATCCTAGAAAAGGTACAGCAGAGCAGCTATGCTCATACTTACATAAGAATAACATTCATGAAATGTATCCGTCAGGATTTAGGCCTCATCAAAGCACAGAGACAACACTGGTTAAAGTGGTAATGACTTACTACTGGCCTATGATCAGGATTGTGTCCTTGCCTGTGCTGCTATTCTCCTCGATAGACTAGAAAATGTAGTAGGCCTTAAGGGAACGGCCCTTTCCTGGCTCAGGTCTTATTTGACTGATCAGTTATCAGTTATCAGTTTGTAGACGTAAATGGTGACTTCTGTATGCATACTAAGGTAAAGTTTGGTGTCCCGGCTCTGTTTTAGGCCCACTGCTCCTTTCTTTATATAGTCATTTTTTGAATCCATTTAGTTCTGTAAAGTTGCTTTGTGACAATGTCCATTGTGTGTGTGTGTGTGTCTGTGTGTGTGTGTGTGTGTGTAAAAACTTAACCCATTAATTGAAACCAACAGTCTATACACAGAAATGTCCCTTGCTCACTTATGTCTCTTGCCTCTTAATATGCACTTATTTCATGCAATTTTGGCTCCTGCAGGATTGAGCCACTCTGAGAACAAACAGATAAAAATTTTGCTCATTGTCCCCAACAAGCCCACTACTCTTAATTCTCATCTACTTTCTCCCTCACCTCTCACGTTCATTCTCTCCACCTCTTTTCCTTGCCCCTTTCTTTCTCTTTCCTCATTCAAGTCCTGCTTTTGTTATAGGTATAGATATTTCCTTTGCTTGTATCTTCAGCATGCTGACACATGCTATCATGACATGTCCACAATTATTGCTCAGATAATGGCTGTGCAGGGCAAGGTCAGAGCATGTCCTTTACTCATGTTGAAGGAAACAGGGAGGGCACACTGCTATAATGCTTTCAAAACATTTTAATAATAAATAGAGATAACAACGTTTCGACTGTATCAGTCTTCATGGGATTTTTTTGCCTATGCACCTGTTAAAATCTTTTTTGAATGTGTGCACATTATCTTGTTTCTTTACTCATGTTGACCCATAGAGGGTTAGCTTATTTAGCAAAGAGGAAGGTATAAATCTCATGGTCCACTAGCAGCTACGAGACCCCTTGACCTGTAAATTCTTGCCTAGTCATTGAACAGCATTACCTTCTAAGGGTCTGCAATGACTCTTTTACACTGATGCAGGACTAGATTTCTCTACACATAACACTCACTATTAACTATTATATGACAAACAACAGAACTGTCTGAAGTTTATGTAAAAAGGCAAAGGGGGCAGTAGCTTCAGATGTCCATAGCATAGACAGACATGGCATCCTCTATGAAGTAGTCTGTGAGAAAACAACTGCAAAAAGCTGACAAGAAAAAAACATGGTGAGGCAACCTTTTGTTTTTATGCACCAAAAAGAAAAATCTAATTATTTACTACTACAGAGTGGACAGGTGAACACGGGACATAACTTTAAGAAGCAGCTCAAAAGAAACATTTATATAAAAATAATATATTATTATTATTATTATTATTGTTGTTGTTGTTGTATGTTACAATAATAATAATAAAGCCATGGCTGAAGCCATGATCTGCAAAGAGCTGGCAAAGCCTGTACAGGGTCTTACTGTTGAAAGGAACTGAACAGGAGAGGGGTACAAAAAAATTCCAAAACCTTTTATGTACCATGGAACACAGTGAAGGCCATCATCAACAAGTGGAGAAAATGGAGCAACACAGTGAAATGATCAAGAACAGGATGTCCCTCCAAAATTTACAAAAGGACAAGACAAAAAATTTACCAGGAAAAAGAGGAAAAAGAATTTCACCTTTCAACACGACAATGACCCAAAGCATACATCCAAATAAACATGTGCCATGCTGATAGACTCTTACCCAAAAAGACTGAGTGGTGGAATAAAATCACAGTGCTTCAACAAAGTATTAGTTTAGGGGTGTGCACACTTATGCTACTAGGTTATTGTAAGTTTTTTATTTTTCTTTTTTCCCTATAAATGTTTCCGGTTGTTTTTCACCACTAAAGGTGAGAAAACAAAAACCTCACAAAAACTTGCCATTTTAACAGGGGTGTATAGACTTTTTATATCCATTGTATATTTCAGCCTCCTTCTCAATGATGCCCATACTGTGCACTGAGCTATGGTAAGTACAGATAGACACCATTAAACACAAGTAGTCTAATAAAACACACACACACAAACACACGCACACACACACACTAACTGAATGCAGTACATGAAATACTGTGTGTTAACTCATTATCCAGATCTGCTTTAAATCTGGAAACCAATTACACACATTGCAGGAGCTACTCAACAAATGTTAGGAGGTTGCAGAATAACTATGTGCTTTCTACCTTTGCACTCAGACAGGGCATCTGGACACTTCAGCTCTCAGTATGAGAATAGGTTTGTCTGCATATGCTGAGTCTGGAGTATATGTAATATTTGTATAATAAATATAATATGTATTATCAGTACTGATTTTACTTTAGTTTTACTTTAGCTAGTATAAGTATTTGTGTATGGGGGGAGGGGCTCTTTCAGTGTCTCTCTCTCTCTCTATCTCACACATATACACACACACACACACACACAAATGCTGCCAGGTAGTGGCTGTGTCAGTTGACACTGCCAACAAGCCTTTCACTATAAACTCTAATTTCAGAACAGCCATATGTATATACAGTTACCATTCTCAAGACACAGTAGGAAGACCTTCAACTCCATTTAAACTGGCAGGAGGACAACTACTTTATTCTGGCTATAAATGTGCTCTAAAATGAATGCTTAAGTATGACTTATAATCTACAACAATGTCATTCAATTGTGCATTCTAGGGTTGCACTGAAATAGCACTCAATGATAACTAGAAAAATGTCACAACTTTATTACGCAGAGATGATGATACTCACTGTTGTATGTATAGACTTTTCCTATCAGAAAGGGTTCTAAGGGTTCTCAGAACCCTTTGAGAAAGATTAAACACTTAATCATGCTAATACCCCTTGAAAACCAAACCCAGAATGTTTCTGTTCCATAAGACCCAAACCATACAATGTTTCAGAAATGCTTTCAGTGTGATTTGGATTTTAGTAGGTGCAGCTGTTGACTGTTCTTATTTGTTATAGATAAAATAATTTATAACTAAATAACTATAAATAAAATAACTAATTTGCATTTAGTTAGTACTTGGATGAAGTCAGCTGTTTATAAGAATAGAATAGCATCTCCAATAAGAGGGGGTTCTGGCAGAGGGTATCTCAAGTGCATTTTCTTATACCAAAGTGGTATACTTCCTGATGTATAGTTTGACAGATGTCAACATGGATGGTTTCATTTCTTACCCCAAAATCACACTACTGTTAACCATCAATAGAACCCAGAGTGTCAAATATGCTTTCCATATTAGCCATACAATCGGCAACACAACATAGTAGAACATCCTTAGACACCACAAAAAAAGTGGCCTCAGCAAAACATGTACCCATTAACCCTCTGCTGCATTTAATATACTACCCACTATTTTTCGTATAACCATAATTATATATGCTGTGTTCACCACTACTAATCTCCAGCCAGTTTAAATAGTAGAGGACACTGGGACTGTACATTTCTCTCTGGCATCTTATGTAGTGTCTTTAAATTTCTGGCCTTAATTTTTATACATTGGACAAGATAATGACAAAATTTCAAAATGAAGGCAAATCCATAAGCTGCTTTGCTATGTTTCAGACCTGTCAAATTCTAACCACATGTTATTACAATAATGTCACCCTTAGCCATAGGCACTCAAAAGTAGTGGGCCACTGTTTGGGGTTGGTGATATGGAAAATTAAAAAAAATAAAATAATTAAATGACCGTTTCAGTCCTGCCAACCATTACACATTTTGCATAGGAGCTTTGCATTTTAACAACGGAATGGAAAAATATGCCAAAAAATTTTTTGCTAATAAAAGAGCATACATGCTCTTTGAATCCGGGATGATTGACAGGTGATTTGAGCTCACCGCTTGAAAGATGTGCTGATTCAGCGTCTGCGCTTTCTGTCACGGCAAATGGAGGTTTGTTTTTTTTTATTTCAATAATGTGAAATAAAGTCTATCAGTGTGTGTCCAACTTAACAATCATATAATAAATAATAAATATATAACATCAGTTAACTATATTTATTAATGATGCCAATGAAATATTTTTAATTATTTCAACAAGTTATTGTTTCCTAGTCAACAACCAGGAAAAAAGCATTAAATAGGCCTGCAATGTATTAATAATATTAATAACTATTAAGATTGAAAAATTCAGGTCTCTGTCAGACAAACAGACATATCTTTGTAGCAGATGTAGCATGTCTAAGTCAAAAAACTGTGCATGTCTAAGTCAATGCAATCTTTTCTGGATTATGACGGTACACAATCTTTTTTTTTCAAGTGTTTGATGATTTTTTCAAGCTGTCATGTATGATAAATTTATGAACATGGTAGGAGTTGCAGCAGACATAGCATTGTTTACAACATCAGCAGATTACACCTCATCTCGTTTAAAATGTGTCTTAGCCCTGCACCTTACCATGCTACCATGTCAAATGTATATTCACATCTGCTATTGCACAGAGTTTTATCAATAGTCTCCCAGAGTTATCAACTATGATTGGATCGACGTCTGACCCCACAGAACTTGATCAGGCGACTGAATGCTTAGAGTCAAGTCCAGCTACACGCAAGATAAAACCAGATTTAAAGTGAAACAAAAAATAATTAGAGAGAATAAACTAGCACCTTGCTACAGTGATCACACACCCACCTTAAAACAGACCACTCAAAAATCAGAACGTAAATGGCATCAAACTAAATTGGTAGTATTTCAAGCAGCATGGAAGGACCGCCTCCTGAGCTATAGAAAAACTCTTAGTGCTGCTAGATCAACAAATCTCACTACCCAAATAGAAGATAACAAAAAATAATCCTAGATTCTTCTTTAATACTAATTAACTAAATTAATAAATACAAAATTAACTAGGAATTAACTAAGACCACAACAGAAACAGGCACACCATCAATATATAGCAGCAATGACTTCATGATTTTTTTTAATGACAAAATTGAAAATATCAGGCAAAAAATTCAGACTATAAATTTAAAACCAGACAACTGATAACTAAATTTGATAACTAACTCTGTAGATGTAGATAATAATATAACCATAAATGAGACCAAACTATTTTCACTAATTTCCTCATCAAAATCATCAACTTTTTAATAGATCCCTTACCTACATGTTTCTTCAACCATATAATTCCGGAAACAATCATACCTCTTCTAAAAATAATCAATTCTTCCCTTGAAGAAAGCTTTGGCTATGTACCTAAATCTTTTAAACAAGCAGTTATCAAATCCCTGTTAAAAAAAAACCTGACCTCAACCTCTGTCAGTTGTCCAACTATAGTTCAATATCAAACCTCCCCTTTATCAAGATTCTAGAAAAGGTTTAGCACAGCAGGCATGTTTATACCTACATAGGAATAACATTCATCAAATGTATCAGTCAGGATTTAGGCCTCATCATAACACAGAGACAGCGCTGATTAGTGTTGTGTCTCCGTGCTTGTGTTGCTTGACCTTAGTGCAGCTTTTGATAACATTGATCATACTATTCTCCTTGATAAACTAGAAAATGTTGTTGGTGTTAAGGGAACAGCCCCCTCCTGGCTCAAGTCTTATTTGACTGATTGTTATCAGTTTGTAGATGTAAATGGTGACTTCTCTACATATACTCAAGTCATGTCAAGTGGAATTTATTGTCATTTCAACCATATACAGCCAGTTAGTACATAGGGAAATGAAACAACGTTCCTCCGGGACCAAGGTGCATACATAGGACAAACACAGAACTATAAGGGACTACATAAATTTATACATAAAGTGCACAAGTGCAAACATATACAGACAGCACAAGACAGTACAATGACTACTGGGATAGACAATGGGAACAGTAAGTCCCAGTGTAGCGCCGACCAGTACACAGTTCTGTTGGAAAGTGAATCCAGTGACAATAGTGCAAAAAGAGTACAACGGTAAAGTTTGGTGTTCCGCAAGGTTCTGTTTTAGGCTCACTGCTTTTTACGTTATATATACTACCTCTGGGTAAAATTATTTGTAAACATGGTATTAGCTTCCACTGTTATGCTGATGACATACAGTTGTATGTTACAGCAAAGCCAGATGAGAGACACCAGCTCAATAAAGTTGAGGGATGTGTAAAATACATTAACTTTCTTCTACTTAATTCTGACAAAACAGAAGCACTGTTGTAGGATCTGAAGGGAACAGGCAAGGAAAGCAAAGAAGCCATAAAACTAGGAATCCTGCTCCCAGACTTTGTAGAGCCAAGTTAATTACTGCTTGTTTACTGATTGCTGGATTTCAACTGTCCTGTGAACATCTGCAAGTGATAGGACATCAATGACCAGAGGACAAACCCTCTCAGCCAAGAGGAACCTCTGTCAAACTTATTGATCTAGGCTGTTCGCCAAGACCAGATGGCTCGACCAACACGATGCTAAAACTGATAACAACAGAAAAGGGGGGGGGACTCACCCAAGGACCCTCATGGAATGAGACCTTTGTTCTCCCCAGGAACACAAAGTTCACCACCCTTCACACATTCCACAGAACCCAGCTTTAACAGACTACATAAGGCTACTTTACATCTCCTGTAATGACAATGACTTTTAAGATGATGCACCATAGTTTGAAAACTTGTTGTACAGTTTACACCCTGCCCCAAGATCCTGCTGATTGGAGCAAACACTTTGGGGGTTTTAGAAGTTCTTGCCCCTCGTCATCATGAGGAGATCACGCTTGCTCCGAGACTCCGCATCCAGACTGGTTCCTGCAAAGCCTCCGACTCTCGCCTTCACACCGCTGTTTATCAAAGTTTTGCAACTCGTCTACGAGACTCCGCCGGGTTCGGGCCTCACTCTGTTTATCAGCCCCAATGGTCTTTCGAGACGCTACATAAGGCCAACCAGACCGCCGACCAATCAACATTGCTGGAAACTCCTTCCAAACAGGGAGGGAATCCCTGGCAACACAAACGCAAGTATAGTACCTCCAGATTCTCGCTGAACTGGTGCATTTAATATACGTTTAAATCCCTTCTAAATGAAGCGAATGTTAAATTAAACTGATAAGTTGATGGTTCGTTCAGGTCATGGTTGGAGAACTGCTAGAAACTAGAATTTCATTCACTCTCTTTTCAAAGCCATTTTCACCCCTGTTTACGTGTGGGTGTGTGTGCGTGAGTGCATGTGTGTTTGTGTTTGTGGTAGCTTAGTTTCTGTGTTTTAGAATAGTAATAAAGTCTCGTCTGATTGTTAAAAGCAAGTGTCTTGTGTCTCTGTGCTTATAATTTACTGCCAAAAACTGCCGATCTTGTTACTGTGCTCTTAATATAGTGTTTCGCTATATTTAGGATATTATTGCTGGTGGCCACGGAGGTAATATCCCACACACAATTAATAAATACACTCATTTCAGCTTATCGCTGGATGAATAGTTGATCAGCTATTAAAATATTAAGTTTACAAAATTTCCTAATTTCCTACACAGTCCTTGTACTATGACTACATGCAGCTAGAAGTAAGCTTTCTGATTGCATAGTATCTATTGATGGCATTTCTGTTTCCTCATGTGCAGCAGTAAAATACTTTGTTGAGATTATTGACTCCAGTCTTTCATTTGAAGCTCATATAGATAATATTACTAGGATAGCCTTCTTTCATCTCAGAAATATTGCTAAGATAAGAAATAATGTCACTACAAGGTGCAGAAAAACTAGTTCATATTTTTGTTACCTCTAGGTTGGATTATTGTAATGCCTTGCTGTCTGGATGTTTCAGTAGGTGCATAAACAAGCTCCAGTTAGTCCAGAATGCAGCAGCCAAAGTTCTTACTAGAATCAGAAGATATGACCACGTCACCCCTATCTTATCCACACTGCATTGGCTCCCAATCAAATTTTGCACTGATTATAAAACACTACTATTGATCTATAAAGCACTGAATGGTCTCCCGCCACAGTACCTGAGCGAACTTTTGGTCTTTTATGATCTGCCATGTCTACTTTCAAAAGGTGCAGGCTACTTGTTGGTACCTCGAATAGCGAAGGCTACAGCAGGGGGCAGAACTTTCTCTTACAAAGCCCCACAGTTATGGAACAGCCTTCCAATTAGTGTTCGGGGCTCAGACACAGACTCAGTGTTTAAGTCTAAACTGAAAATATATTTGTTCAGTCAAGCCTTTTGTGAATACTTTTTTCTTAGGTAAAGGAGCAGATCTGGAGGGTTCACAGGCATAGAGTGTTGTGGTGAAATGGGATGTTTGAATATGATGACACATACTGTCCACTCAGGTTTGCTGACAGTGAAGTGGCTGGCTGCTTTATGTCCCACTGTGCCCTCATGTCTGTGTTACCTTCCGCCTCTCCTTTAGCAATGCTGTCATAGCTAGTTTTACCAGAATCCCTGCTTGCACTCTGCACACAATCCATATTCTTTAAACATTACATGACAATTAGCATACTTAACAATCTCTTCCTCCCTCTCTCTCTTTCTCTCTCTCTCTCCCTCACTCACTCTCTCTGTCGAGCTGCACAGATCTAGAGTGATCCTGTGATCCTGACCCCTTCTGCTTTCCGGACCTGCCTGATCCATCCTGATGCCCTACTTCTGCTTGGATTTCATCACTTGGAAACCACTCGCTGCTGCTGAGGATGGCCTCACACAGACAGCCTAAAGATAGATGAGATTACTGTGGATGGTACCACTAAGAAACCATGAAAATGGCTTTGGACTTCAGTTGATATGAACAGTTTGCTAGGATGGCTTAGGACTACTGCTTTGACAGCTTTACGACTGCAATTCCCACAAACAATTTTACACTCAAGTCTCCATCAGTGAACAGTCGATAACGTCAACAAAATAGACTTCATGTGTATAATAATGAACTTTCATCATTACATAATAGCACTTTTTGACCATATAGTATACAGTTATAGAAGGGAATCATTTATAATTGCAATCAGGTGTCACCCAGATGAGGATGGGTTCCCATCTGAGTCTGATTCCTCTCAAGGTTTCTTCCTCATATCGTCTCAGGGAGTTTTTCCTTGCCATTATCACCTGTGGCTTGCTCATTAGGGTTAAATTCATACATTTAAAATTTATATCCTCAATTTATATATTTCTGTAAAGCTGCTTTGTGACAATGTCCATTGTTAAAAATGCTATACAAATAAAATTGAATTGAATGAATTTATCAGTATGGCTGCCATAAGCAAGGATGCTCCTTTTTTATCTTTTCTCCTGCTATGTATAATAGACTCCTTATCCTCCACAGGACATGTTCTATGTAACTGCCAAATATGGAATAGTGTAATAATATCACCAGCTCTGCAGTTGAAGTTCCATTTTTGACCAGTTTTCAGCTGAAGTTGTTAGGTGCCATTCCTAAGAAATATTAGTTAACTGAATGTAACTATATATTTGTCTAATGTTAGCTAAGTCAAAGATACACTGATAGATTTTATTTCACATTAATGAGCTCAAATGAGAAAGTCCCACAAGTCAAGGTCTTGTGAGATGGGGGAAGGGCAAAGCTTCCAGGGGATGTCATTTAATGTCTACAGAGATCAAAACACCTGTGCAAATCATTCTAGATTCATGCGTGAGATGGCTCATCTTTTAATTGGGAGAAAAAGACTGCTCTTTTGGTGTACTTTGAGTGACAACACTAGCATACTCTGACATTAAATTGCGGAGCTCCTACATGAGGAAATGTCCTACACAAAATGCATAAATTTGGCAGGTGGTAATATTGGTAATATAGGATAATATAATCAGAGAAAAAATCACTGGACATCATAGCAGCATAAGATCATGTATGGACAATTGAATCATTATATCACACAAGCCTAGGAGCAATGTGCTATTACTTCAAGCAGACTCATCCATCCCCAGACACTCTATAATAAACATAGATGATATTAAAAACATGTCTAAATATAGTATAACTGACTTGCAATTTTTTATTAAAGTAGAATGATTGCTCACCATCATTGGAGCAAAACAGATGTGACATTTTGGCTATATCAAAAGCCAAATAATGTATCTTTCTCAATCTTTCTTAACTTCTTTGAATGCTGAGGAAGGTCCACTAAAGACATTTAACGTCAGCGCAATATGGCATAATCATGGTTCAAAGAGTTATGTAGAACAGAGACTTTAGCTGACCTTGGCCACATTCTTGGTGAAGAGGCAAGCAATTAGGATTCACATCAACAATCTTCTGAAACAGTGTCAGAGACTGCTGTTAGATACTGTTCTGGTCAACAACTTCCCTTGCTACATGTGATTTGGTGGCTAGAAATAACTGAAACTTTATTATTTCCCTTTTCGTTAAGAAACCATGCAGCCATCAAAGAGATGATACAAATAGAGCTAAGTTGTGTATTATACAACAAAACAAACTTGCTATGTACTACTCATATCTTCTTTTAGTATGCTCCAATATATTAGCAATTTTTCATATTTTCTTATCCTACTGGAGGTAAAGGCAGGAGAATTTAGGCCCAGAAAAAATGGACACAATAAGGGCCTTTGTTGGTGTGGCAGTAATATTCCTGGTATTTTCATGATCACTGGTGCAGGCGGTAATCTGTGTCCCCAATTTTTGCGGTTCTGACTTTGAATTTGACTTGACCTAGTGAAGCATGGTGTAAGTATAAAAAGTATTTAGGTTTGAAAATACCACCATACTAGTAGATTTACAATGTTACACTCCAATGCGTTATTTCATACAAAAAATACAGTATTTAAAAACAAAAACAAGAAAATTAAGTAATCAACTACTGTGTCTGTTACTACAAAGCAACCATTTACCCTGTCTAATGAGCTCCAAACTGGGTAATATCATCCTTTACCCTGGTTAGAGATGTATTTTTTTATTCTAGGCATTTGACCTCATTTGGTCATCTAACCATAAATCACCTTTGTGGAATTTACCATGTGTGCCATCATTCACACTCTTGACCCAGGCCATTCAAGCTGAGTTTTCGTTATCAAACTATGAGCACTGCTTCAGAATCCTTAAGACCAAGCTCATATTTTTATCCTCAAAAGTAATTCGCTATCTCCCAAAACACTTACAATCACACTTGTTTAAAGGCAATCTCTCATTAAAAATCTGTTGACTGTCAACACAATATCACAGAAACCACAGAAATCTACCACAGGCAGTAATTTGCTCCTATTTACTCACCCTTTTGCCCTCTTTTCCTGGGACTCCCGGCGGACCAGGTAAACCAGCTTCTCCCTGGGGAGGAGAGAGAGAAAGGTGAGTGGCATAGGGAGATGCATGATCATGAAATGAGCATACACAAATTCACATATGTAAATAAGGACTGTCATTAGAATATGATATCGTTTGTATACTTAGCTGGCAAAAAGCTTCAAAATTTTGAAAGTTAAAATCTGATTGACTCATTGGTTGGCTTTTTGCACTGTTATTATAATTGCCTCTTCCATGTCAAAGTAGGCAGTTTCTGATCAGGTATATAGTGACAAAAAGTTTCAGACTCTCCAAAAGTTAGAGGTCTGGCCTATAGATTCAGACCTGGTGTGTTTCTGTTCTTGGGAGATTTTTGCTACCGAGTTTTATGTGATTGGGATTTGTTATTAAGCTTCATTAAAACTCTTAAATGAAGCAACAAGGCTCACCTCGACTTTAACCTCCTCACTCTGCATCTGGGTCCACTTTGCCACACCCCCACCTGACAGAATAATCCAGCCAGTATGGACCCAACAGAGCTGCACCAGCTTCAAACTGCAGCCGAGAGTCAAGGTGCTTTCCTCAGCTCCCACCAACAAGATCTCCAACAGATTAACCAAGAACTCAGATCAATCTCAGACACTCTGGCTACACTCACATCCCACATTCACCACCAAAATCCTGCACCATCTCCACTTCCATCCACTGCTCCTGGCCCAGCCGCCGCTCACGCCATGACTTCTGAACCTCGTCTGCCTGCCCTGCCCACATATGATGTTGAACCAGGTACCTGCCACTCTCATCCCAGTGCTCGCTGGTCATGGAACTCCAAGCCTTGTCGTTCCCTACTGAGCGGTCTATCTGATCTGGCATTTATCATCATCCTTCTCTCTGGTAGAGCTCAGGAGTGGGCTTTATGGGACACAGCTTTGTCAAGGCTCACGCTCCACAGATGACTACGCCATTGAGTTCCGTACATTGGTGGCCTCTTGTGGCTGGGACAATCGCGCCTTATGCAGCGCCTTTTTTAATGGTCTAGTTGATGCTGTCAAAGAGAACTAGATTCACGAGAGCTACCTGACCAATTACAGGATCTCATGGACCTTGCCAGTCACATCGACCAACGCCTCCAACGGAGGAAAAGGCACAACCCCAGGGAGCGTCACTCCGCCTCGCCTGAGCTCATGCAAGAGGACCGCGCTCGAATCTCCCCAGAAGAGCGTTAACACTGGCTCAGAGAAAGAGCGTGCTTCTATTGTGGACAAATTGGCCTCTTTCATCAGAAATGCCCTTTAAAAGGGAAGGCCCCCTAGTACGGCTGAGGGCACTAGGGGGCCCAGACTCGAACTGTACCTCGACAACCCATTCCTGCCTGAATGTATGTATCTTCCCCGACAACAGAACTCACTTCACCAAGGCGCTCATTGACTCTGGAGCCGACCAAGACCGTGCCTCCATGGCAGCTGACCTCAAGATCCCTTCTGTTCCTCTGCAACGCCCTCTCACAGTCCAAGCCCTTTAAGACAGCAGCCTTGAATCCATCACCCACCACACTGTTCCTGTTCAGTTAAGGGTCTCTGGCAATCACACTGAGACCCTCTCATTCATTGTGATGAAAAGATCACATGCCCCAATTGTTCTGGGACATCCCTGGCTAACCCGTCACAAGCCATGCATTGACTGGATCAAGAATGCTATTCTTGATTGCAGCCCTCCAAGGAGGAGTTCCCAGACCTCTAGGGGTTCTCTCCGACTACTCTGATCTTCGATTGGTGTTCAGCAAGTCAAGAGCTATCTCTCTTCCACCGCATCACCCCTATGATTGTGCCATTGACCTCCTCCCGCGCACCACTCCACCTAGAGGCCACTTGTATTCCTTGTCAGGACCTGAGACCGAGGCTATGAAAAAATAAATCTCGGAATCACTGGCAGCCAGCATAATTCCACCCTCTTCTACCCCGGTGGGAGCGTGTTTTTTCTTTGTTGAAAAGAAGGACAAATCACTGCAACCCTGTATTGATTATCATGGATTCAATGACATCACCATCAAGAACCATTACCCGTTACCTCTCATGACCACAGCCTTCGAACTTCTAAAGGGGGCTTGTATTTTCACCAAAAAAGACCTTAGAAACGCTTATCACCTGGTCCGAATAAAAAAAGGGGATGAGTGGAAAACAGCTTTCAATACCCCATCTGGCCACTATGAATATCTGGTAGTTCCCTTCGGGTTAACCAATGCGCCTGCCGTCTTCCAGGCCCTTATCAACGATGTTTTAAGAGACTTCCTGAATGTCTTCGTCTTCGCCTACTTCGACGACATCCCGATCTTCTCTCGTTCCCTCAAGGAACACGTGAATCATGTCCACCAGGTCCTGCAAAGTCTTCTTGAGAATAAATTGTACGTCAAGGTGGAAAAGTGTGAATTTCATCAAACATCAGTCTCATTCCTAGGATTCAAGATTTCCCCATCCAAGATCAAAATGGAACCTTCTAAAGTCAAGGCAGTCTTGGATTGGCCTACACCAACATCCCGACACTCCAACTGTTCCTGGGCTTTGCCAACTTCTATAGGAAATTTATCAGAAACTATAGCACTGTGGCTTCCCCTCTCATAGCCCTCACCTCCACCAAACTCCCCTTCTGATGGGACGCACAAGCCAAGGAAGCCTTTTCTAACCTCAAACACAGGTGCTCCTGTGCTCCCATCCTTACCATTCCCGACCCATCATTACAATTTGTCGTCGAAGTCGACTCATCTGAGACCAGAGTGGGAACCATTCTCTCCCAGAGAAATCCCCAGTACAACAAGCTACATCCCTGTTCCTTCTTTTCACGCCGTCTCAGGCCCACTGAACGGAACTACTGTATTGGGGATCGAGAGCTCCTTGCCATAAAATTGGCCTTGGAAGAGTGGAAGCATTGGTTGGAGGACACCCAACTTTCTTTTCTAGTCTGGATGGACCACCGAAATCTGAAGTATCTCAGGACAGCCAAGATTCTCAATGCCCTGTCAAGCCTGTTGGTTCTTGTTCTTCTCGAGGTTTAACTTCACCATTTCTTACCGCCCTGGCTCCAAGAATACCAAGTCTGATGCCTGAAGTTTGCTCTTCCTCAAGAGTCCTCCCCATCAAAACTGTTCTACCCTCCCAGTGCCTGGTGGCTGCTATCGTCCTCGATATTGAGGAAAAAGTCAGAGAGGCCCTGGAGCATGAACCTGGTCCCAGCAACGTTCCCCTGAATCAAATTTTTGTACCTGCATCCATTCGCCCACAGATATTGGAATGGGGACACAACTCCAAGTTAGCCTGCCACCCAGGAGGTGCTTGCACCCACTTCCTCATCCAGCAACACTTCTGGTGGGCCACCATGAAACTGGAACATTGAAACTGCAAACTGGTAAGTGCAGGCCCTATCCTGTCCTCTGGGTATCACCCACAAACTAACTGACAGACCGAGAGAACTAATCAAAAGCTGGAAACCACCCTTAGGTGCATGGCCTCGCTGAACCCCACTTCATGGAGCAAGTTCCTTCCTTCCTTCCTGGGTGGAATACGCCCACAACTCCCTCCCTAATGCTGCCAAAGTCCCCCTTTCAATGTTGCCTCGCTTACCAGCCTGCCCTGTTCCCCACCCAGGAAGAAGAGGTATCTGTTCCATCCGCGAGCAAGTCTCGTCGGCCAGCACGTGGTCTACAATACCTTGTGGACTGGGAGGGCTATGGACCATAAGAAAGGAGCTGGATTCCTACCCTAATCTCCGATTTTCACAAACGTCACCCGGATGCACCCTCTGGAACGCCAGGTGGGGTACGTGGGGGGGGGGGGGGGGGGGGTACTGTCACGCTCTGCTCCAACACCACACCTGCACTTCCGCATTCCAGCCCCGAGTTTTGGTTTTGCCTCAACATCCACTGTGCGGAAGCGCGAGCACACCTGTTGCCCATTTTCCCCACTCATTGCTACCTGTATAAATAAGTTGCACGTTTCCGCACATGGCTGGATTATTGTATGCCTTTCTTGCCTGATATTCTCGTGTTTCTGTTCTTTGTTTTCTCATTGTCGATCTCGCCTCGCCCCTCGACTCTCACACTCGTCTCGCCCTGTTGGAATTATTCTCTGTGGATTTATCGGCTCAGACCTGGTTTGTTTTTTGGCTTTGATCTTACTCTGTCCTTCAGATTTTACGGACTTCCTGGTTCCTGACGTCATCGTGCTACGGGTAAAGAGACAGTTTTCACTGTTGTGGATCTATCACGGTGGATTTTTGTCATTGATGATTCTGTGGACACGAACCCACAGATTGAGACCTGGTGTTTTTCTGCTCTTGGGAGATTTTTGCTACCGAGTGTTCTAAGTTTTATGTGACTGTGATTTGTCATTAAGCTTCATTAAAACTCTTAAACTTTACCCTGCCTCCTCACTCTGCATCTGGGTCCACTTCGCCACACCCCTACCTGACACTATCCAAGAAAGAACCTGTATATTGTAAATTACTTGGCTGGAGCGCTGACCAATTTACAGTCCATTACTTGTATGTGGTAATAGAATACAGCTTACCTTTTCTCCAGCAACACCCTGGGAACCCTGTGAAAAGTATTTGTAAATGTAATTTACTGTTTGGAGAACCTGGTGGAATATTTTTATTATTTATTTTTAATTTATACTTGACTACAAATACATCAAATAGAAGTAGTTTTCTTTCTGACATGAAGGCATTTCACTTATGTGTTCACAGACAATATAAAATGCATTTACCTTTTCTCCTTTTTGACCTTCTTTTATATTCTGTAATGAGGAGGAGATCAGATATGTGGCATTAGACAGAGATATAAAGTTGTCAAAGGTCTGCAGAGAACATTTCTACATGTACTCCACTGTAAATTACCAAGATTTAATCCCTCTTTATTGAACTGTTTGTGTCTTTATGTTGATTGCTCTATTTGTAAAACAGTAAATAATAGGTCAATCCATAAAACAATTGCAGTGTTAATACTCTGGAATACAGTATATGGATGCCCCATTCTGTCAATTAGAAAAGAAAATAATAAATAACATAGACTTACTGTTATATATCAAAAATTGTCAGTAAAAATTTTGAGATAGTAAAAAAAAGTGAGATACTCTTTTTTTAACAACGGACATTGTCACAAAGGAGCTTTACAGAAATAAATAGATTCAAATTAAATTAAACAAAAATAAATTGTAAATATGTGAATTTATCCCTAATAAGCAAGCCAGAGGCGACAGTAGCAAGGAAAAACTCCCTGAGACGATATGAGGAAGAAACCTTGAGAGGAACCAGACTCAAAAGGGAACCCATCTGGATCAAAAGATGAATATGATAGATCAGAATTTCAGCTTTCATCTCCTGATATTTACAACTAGATGTGTTAAACAACTTAGAACATGGGAACTTTTGTTTGATCCACCCATTTTTCAGGTGATTGACAGTTTTTTTTTGTTGCCCAGGTGTGCCCTGTTAGATTCATTGTTTAAACAATTAATAGCTCTTAAGCTCTTGAGCCTTGGGTTTTCCCTGTGAAGACTGTATTTGCTGTTAAAAAAGATAAACCAACAAGAAGACCAGAGAGCTGTCTATGGGAGAAAAGCAAGCCATTTTGAAGCTGAGAAAAAAGGAAAATCAGAGCAATTGCAGAAGCAATGGGCATAGCAATACAACAATTTGGAATGTCCTAAAAAAGAAAGAAACCACTGGTGTACTAACAACCAGATATGGAATGGGTCAGCCAAGGAAAACAACAGCATTTGATGACAAACATTGTGAGAGCTGTGAAGAAAACACCCAAAACAACCGTCAGTGTCAGCAGCTAGAGAGCAGTAGAGAGCTGCTGATGGTATCACAATCCATGATTCAAAGAAGACTTTGAGAGCAGAAATATAGAGGCCATACCAAAAAACGTAAACCATTCATCAGCAGTAAGAATTGGAAAGAAATAAAGAGATGAGCCATAAAAGTTCTGGAACCAAGATCAACCTCTACCAAAGTGATGGAAAGGCCAAAGTGTGGAGAAAGAAAGGATCTGCTCATGATCCAAAACATATGAGCTCATCAGTTAAGCACAGTGGAGGTACTGTAATGGCTTGGGCTTGCTTGGCTGCTTCTGGAACGAGCTCACTAATCTTTACTGATGATGTAACTAATGATGGTAGCAGCAGAATGAATTCAGAAGTCTACAGAAATACTGTTTGCCAATTTACAGAAAAATGCATCTAAACTAATTGTAATGCTATGGAGGCCCTCTCAGGCAAATCCACGGCCACCTGAACGGGCTTTTAGAGCAAGAGGCTCCTGTGCGGGTAATCGGCGAAAATGTGCTGCATCTGGCAGCGCCTCTTTAGAAGGCTTCCGGTTACCTCACTCCGTGTGCAGACATAGTACTCCGCTAGGTACAGAGCGGCTTCACGCCATTCAGCTTAGAGAACAAAAATACAGAGGATTTATTAAGGTTTAGGATTAGAAAAGATTTTTTGAGGTTCAGGTTTAGAGAAGATTTCTTGAGGGTCGAAATAGAGAAGGTTGATAGTTTGGGAAACAGCGAGGGAGACGCTACTCCCTCACCAGCCAGCGTGTGCAAACACAATCTGTCACATCATGTCATCTATCTCCATAGCTGGCCTAGTAACATTAATGACATATCAACATAAAAGACTTCATCACACAAACTTTAAAACAGACCACTCGAAAACTAGAACGTAAATAGCATCAAACTAAATCGGTAGTATTTCATGGAAGGAGAGCGTTTTGAGCTATACGAAAGCTCTTACTGCTGCTAGATCAGTGTATCTCTCCAACCTAATTGAAGATAACAGAAATAATCCTAGATTCCTATTTAATACTGTAGCAAAATTAACTAGGAATAAGACCACAATAGAAACACGCACACAATCATTATATAGCAGCGATGACTTCATGAAGTTTTTCAATGGTAAAATTTAAAATATCAGGCAAGAAATTCAGACTATTAATTTAAACTCGGACAGTTTTATAACTAACCCTGTAGACCATATTATAATATCAGATCAACAATTACAATGTTTTACTCCCCTTGAAGAGACTGAACTAATTTCACTAATTTCATCATCAAAATCATCAACCTGTATACTAGATCCTTTACCTACTTGTTTCCTCGAACAGATAATTCCTGAAATAATTAAACCTCTTTTAAAGATAATCAATTCTTTCCTTAGCATTGGCTATGTACCTAAATCTTTTAAATTAGCAGTTATCAAGCCCTTGATTAAAAAACCTGACCTTGACCCCTGTCAGCTGTCTAACTATAGACCAATATCAAACCTCCCCTTTATCTCCAAGGTCCTAGAAAAGGTTGTAGTACAGCAGCTATGCTCATACTTACATAGGAATAACATTCATGAAATGTATCAGTCAGGATTTAGGCCTCATCAGAGCACAGAGACAGCACTGGTAAAAGTTGTAAATGACTTAGTACTGGCCTCTGATCAGGGTTGTGTCTCCTTGCTTGTGCTGCTTGAAGTTAGTGCAGCTTTTGATACCACTGATCATGCTATTCTTCTTGATAGACTGGAAAATGTAGTAGGTATTAAGGGAACAGCCCTTTCCTGGCTCAGGTCTTATTTGACTGATCATTATCAGTTTGTAAACGTAAATGGTGACTTCTCATACTAAGGTAAAGTTTGGTGTTCCACAAGGTTCTGTTTTAGGCCCATTGCTCTTTTCTTTATATATGCTACTTCTGGGCAAAATTATCCGTAAACATGGTATTAGCTTCCACTGTTATGCTGATGACACACAGTTGTATGTTTCAGCAAAGCCAGATGACAGACACCAGCTTAATAAAGTTAGTTCATGCTTTTGTTACCTCTAGGTTGGATTATTGTAATGCCTTGCTGTCTGGATGCTCCAGTAGATGCATAAACAAGCTCCAGTTAGTCCAGAATGCAGCAGCAAGAATCCTTACTAGAATCAGAAGATATGACCACATCACCCCTATCTTATCCACACTGCATATGCTCCCAATCAAATTTTGTATTGATTATAAAATACTACTATTGACCTATAAAGCACTAAATGGTCTCGCGCCACAGTACCTGAGTGAACCTTTGGTCTTTTATTGTCCCCCACGCCTACTTAGATCAAAAGGTGCAGGCTATTTGTTGGTACCTCGAATAGTGAGGGCTACAGCTGGGGGTACAGCTTTCTCTTACAAAGCCCCACAGTTATGGAACAGCCTTCCACTTAGTGTTCGGGGCTCAGACACAGTCTCAGTGTTTAAATCTAGGCTGAAAACATATTTGTTTAGTCAAGCCTTTAGTGAATAGTTTTCTTAGGTACAGGGGCAGGTCTGAAGGGTTCACAGGCATAGAGTGTTGTGGTGAACCAGGATGTTTGGATGTTTGCAAAAACTGTGATGAATTTATTGGTTGCACAATTGCACTATTTGTCCATATAGTACACAATAATAGAAGGGATTTATTTATAATTGCACTATCCGTTGCGCCCAGATGAGGATGGGTTCCCTTTTGAGCCTGGTTCTTCTCAAGGTTTCTTACTCATATCATCTCAGGGAGTTTTTCCTTGCCACCGTTGCCTCTGGCTTGCTCATTAGGGATAAATTCACATATTTACAATATATTTTTTGTGAATCCATTTATTTCTGTAAAGCTGCTTTGTGACAATGTTCATTGTTAAAAGCGCTATACAAGTAAAATTGAATTGAATTGAACTTCATCAGGGGGATAAAAGTGGAAGGTTTTAGACTGACCAAGTCAATCACTAGACCTTCACCCAAATGAGCATGTATTTCATCTCTTGAAGAGGAGACTGAAGGAAGGAACCCCCAAAAACAAACAATAACTGAAAGAAGCTGCAGTACAAGCTTGACAAAACATACCAAAAAAAGAATGCAAAAGTTTGTTGATGTCAGTGGGTTCATCGGCTTGATGCAGTTATTGCAAGCAAGGGATATGGACCCAAATATTATTTACTCTAATTTACTTTAAGATTATCTGTTCCTATATTTTGCTCACCTAACAATTGGGTGGTCTGCCACCAAAGATGCCATGGTCTAAGTTGTTTAACACAACCAGATGTAAATGCCAGGAAATGAAAGCTGAAATTCTGATCTATCATCTCATATTCATCTTTTGTCTCAAACCCAAATGTCTTCAGTGTATATCAAAAACAAAAGAATTGGCCTTATTTACAACATTGCTTCAGTTCATTGATGTTTGAGGGCATTCATTTATGCACAGCTCTCTTAGGATCCTGCCACAGCATCTAAATGGGGTTGAGGTCTGGACTTTGACTTGGCCATTCCAATACCTTGATTTTTTCTTCTTTAGCTATTCAGATATTGATGTGCTGGTGTGCTGGTCATTATAGTGTTGTATGAACCAATTTTGGCACAGCTTAAGCTGCTGGACAGGTGGCCTCACATTTGTCTCAAGAATATTCTGGTATAAACTTCATCATTCTGGTATAGAGTTCATCATTCAATGGCTGCAATTTTCTGTCCTGTCCTTCTGTCAAAGTCCTGTGGCTGCAAAACAAGCCCAAATCATCACCCCTCCAGCATCATGTTTGACAGTTGGTTTGAGGCATTTGTGATAATATGCTGTGTTTAGATTTTGCCAAACATGGCGGTGGGCATTATGACCAAACATCTCCATCTTGGTCTCTTTAGTCCAAAGAATATTGTTCCAGAACATTTGTGATTGTTCAGAGGCAATTTTGCAAACCTAAGTTGTGCTGCCATATGCGTTTTGGAGAGAAGTAGCTTTATCCTAGCCACCTTTCAATGAAAGCCATACTTGTTCAGTCTTTTTCTGATTGTGCTGTCATGTACATAAACATTTAATGTGCTTACAGAGGACTGTAGGTCACATGATGTATCTCTAGGGTTTTTCTTTATATCTCCGAACATTAAACAGTCTCATCGTGGACTGAATTTGCTGGAACACCCACTCCTGGGAAGACTAGCAACTGTCTTGAAGGCTCTCCATTTGTAAACAATCCTTCTCACTTTAGAATGGTTAACATTGTTTGGAGATGGCCTTATAACCCTTCCCCAGATTGATGAGCAGCAACAGTTGCTTCTCTGAGGCCATGGCTGATGTTCTTTCTTCTTGGCATGATGAATCACACACCTGAGTGCTCCAGAACACTAAACTGCCAAAAGTTCTGCATTATTGAGGTAGTCAAAATTCTTGATGATTAAATAATCTTGTTCATTTCATTTGTAATACATGGCTGCTAATTACTCGGTTAATGATTGTGGAAGTAGGAAGGGTGTGCTTATTTTTTCCACATCTGGTTTCTGTAAGTTGGTTTATTTTTCAGGAAACAAATTACAAGATATTGAAAACCATTGTGTTTTTTCGTTGTCACCTGAGGTTATTTGTTTGTTTATAGAATGGTTAGGACCATACAATTGTTATTTAGGCTCTTGACAGAGGGTGTATTTCCTGTTTCCCATAACTGTATGTACTGTATATAAGATAAGACTTATCTTATCTTATATAAGATAAAGCTCCCCATAAGGGAAATTGACATTGACATAGCAACACAAGTAGGAGTAAGATCAAAGAAAAAAAAAAGGAATTTTATAAATACCTATATATCATAAGTAATATAAAATAAAAATAAAATATGATAAATAAAAATAATAGAAAAAATACAAACAATAAAATAGATCAGTGTGTATGTACATATGCTATAGTTCTATTTGTAGTTTAGTTATTGTTACGGGGCTAGGCGATAAGATGTTCAAAAGTGTCGCACAGGCCCTGCTTGCCCGGGAGGACAATATATATGGTGTGAAAGGAGCCAAGTGCGAAGACGGATCAAAAGACTCTGCCTAAAATGCGGACGCCCAGAGCGGGACGCTAACCGGAGAGGTTGTGAACCCCAAGCTGTAATGTTACCCACTGAGCTAATTCTATTGTATGGGATTTGTGAGTGTTGCAGTGCTTGTGAAACTGGATCAGGAAGCTCAGCGCCAACGGCTGAACTCAAAAGCGCCGCAGCGCAGCAGAAAAACACAACTCAAAACTGGCCTTCCTTCTAGCCGAACTTAAAGGCACCAAATGAGACAAAAACAATCTCTAACTTAAGATGGCTGAATCTTTATCTGGGAGTGAGGATTCTCAGTCTGTCCTCCTCTTTAGTTTTGTGCGTACTTCCTCTTTAATCCTGAGCTCCCTTTTCTTTCTTTCCCTCAATAATTTCTCTCCCTTTCCTTTTCTTTCTAAACCTAAATATTTTATTTTATTTCTTTTCTTCTTCTTTTTTTTTTACATATCAAAATCACCTATCAGAGTAGCGTGGCACTACTTTGTTACCTGGCACAGATCTATGTCCGCACGTGGAGTGAGGCAGTCAGAGGGCTTATAAAGAGGCGCGGCCAGGTGCTGCACGTTTACGCTGATTACCTTCCTGAGATCGCCGCGTTATAAAAGCCCGTGCAGGTGGCCGCAGATCTGCCTGAGAAGGCACCTGCCGCTTTACAGTTATTTATAAAGCACATTTAAAAACAACTCAAGTTGAAACTAAAATGCTGTACAAAAAATGTAGTATAAAACAGATCTATACACAAAACATTTAACAATACAAAATATCGGAAGACAAATGGAAATTTTACAGCCTCAGACTGAATTAAAAGATAAAGAATAAAAGTGAGTCTTCAAAGAGGATTTGAAGTGAAGACAAAACGTAGCAATCATGGTGAAGGTGGACCTTCCTAAACATTATTAAACATCACTCAAGTGGAAACAGCTACAGAGTCATAGCAAAGACCTTAAACATCCTTGTCATTAAAAGTGGTTCCATAATATGTAGGTGGAAGGTTCATGGAACCATCCCCAGACAGATATACCATGCAATACTTCACAACTTGCTCTTAGACTATTAATAAGGAAGGCAGAATGAAAGCAGCAGGAACCGCAGTTACACATAGAACAATAAGCAATGAACTGCACTGCAATCATCTCCATTCCTACACCCAAGTTAAAACTCCTCTGCTAAAAATGTAGCACTGAGATGCACATCTAAAAGCATTTAGACAAATAATAATCCTTTTGAACCAATATACTCTGGTCAGAGTGCACAAAAATAGAACTATTTGGCAAAATTCAGCTTCGCACATTTGGAGAAAGTAAGATTGAGCATATGATTCCACAAACACCATACCCACAGTAAGATATGGACGTGGGGGCATCACTATTTAAGACCGTTTCTCTGCAAACAATACTGGGACATTGCATGCCATCATTGAAAACATGAATGGACCCGGAACATTCAGCCAAGGAATTAAATGCACTGGCAGTTAATATTAATAAGGAAGGAATTAAATGCACTGGCAGTTAATTCCACTCCTGGAATGTGACCTTTGGAGCCCTGCTGAACAGCATCTGAGAGCTCTTTGAACCTCTCCATGAATATCTCCTTGAATATCTCCATTAGAAATATCACAGTGGAGAGTTTGCTACCGTTACTTGAATTCACGTGTGAATTGCTGAGTAAAATACCAATAGTCCCGACAAAACTAGTTGGTTGACAAAGGTTTCCTCCTTTACAAATACTACTTTTCATTCAATTCAGTCTCTGATGCTTGTTAACACGTGCTCTACTGATGGATCGACACCAGGAGCACACTGAAGGAGGGAGAGCATGCAGAGATGCACGGTGCAAATGAAGTACATATCCTGTGACCCAAATTAGATTCTAAGTTGTTAAATTAGTTGAGTTGCTACTAGTGATTGAAATTAGCAAATAGTAAGAAATATGATCACAATGGTGTAAGCACAAATGTTTGCTCTCCCATAAACCCACCTATAGGATCTTTTTATTTATGATGTCTGTATCAACCTTAATCCCTTTTTAGTGATATTGTCTCTGGGTTAATATAATTTGTGTCCTGTTAATATTTATTTCAGCTACATTACTTTATTTAGAACTTAACACAGGATTTCCTGCTGAGTTTTGGCTTCTGTCTCTTCCTAATAACTTGTTAAGCAGTTTTTCTTTGCCACCATACCTCCTCAGCAGAACAGCTACTTGGTGATAATATGTTCTAAAGAATTCCCTAAATACATTACATTACACTAAAATTAAACTAATGGATATTGTATGAATGTGTCTCATTCACACAGGTGTTAGGACTGTAAAAGTCAATCCAATGCATGAAATGCTTTAGCAATATCCTATAAATAGCTTACAAATGCATAAACTGCCTTATAACAAATGCTGTGAATAAGATTTATATTGACACTCATTACTCTAGTACGAGTGACTGTTATTACTCTCATTACTCTAGTATGAGTGATGGCAGTTAGATCCCCATCATGAGGTGCAGGCAATTTAGCTAATTATGCTTTTAATGTCCTCAGCTGGATGAAAATCAAATGGAATAAAAATGACAAAAATGCATTATGCACAATGGTCAGCCTTACACACTGCTCCCAATTAGGTAGGTGTTTTAATGCCATTAGTCAATACCTTATAGCAATACAATTGCTCATTTTCAGTTAAGCCAACAAAGGCTTGATTTACAGTTGTTTTAATAAAACAGAACCAACCAGGTTTTTTTAGGATGAGTTATTTCATTATACGGCAGTGCAGCTCATTGTTGGTGGTTGCGTATTCAAAAATGGAAATCATGTGTCACCAAAGAACATTTTTGGTGAGACCAATAGTCATCACTGAGATAAGTCAGAGTACAAATACCAACAGTCCAACACAATAGAAAAAACCTCAAGATCAGAACACTACAGCTCAATCATTATGAACAGGCGTTTATTGACAAGAACGTAGATGTTTTATGAAATGGTGAAACAAATACTTACAGAAAGCCCTGGTGGACCTGGGGGGCCTGCATCTCCCTGTAAGAAGAAAATGTTTTAAGTCACATGAACACAGGGAAAATGATAATAGTTTCTTAAATAGATGAGTTAAAAAAAAAAGGTGATGGCACCAAGGAATGATGTCAAAAACATTTTACACTCTAAGTTTAGAAAATGCTCCTAAATTCAATATTGGCTTCTAAGTTTAACTTTTTTTTTTTTTTTTTTTTTTACCTTTCACTCAGTTTCTTAAGCTACATTTCAGATCTTTCTGGGCCAAGCTTCACATTACGACATGAAAATTTAGATGTTTCTGGTACTTTGACATTTTTCTCTATCAGGAAAAAACACGCTTTTTTGTAAAATGTAAAGATGCAGGAACAAACTACAACCTATAATTAATCTAATGCTGAGATGTTTGTTCCATATTAAATTTTTCTGCAGGATGAATGTCACTGATACTGTTAAGAAGTAGTGTGGCTCTTCTGCCTCTGTCCTGTCATGATATATGAGAGGTCTTAACAGAACCCAGACACACTCACACAAAGTCACAGAAAAAGCTTTGTAATGTTAACACAAAGATATGTACTGAAGGACAGTGTTGTATGGACAATGTTACATGTCAAATAGACATCCATTTCCTGCTTTGAGGAAAGTATGGCCACACAGACTATCAACATATGTGCTCCTGTTTGAAAAATGGAAGTGCAATTGTTCTCTGTTTTTAGCACAGACAGAGTTAGATGGCTTTTTAAATAGTTGTTTTGTTTTCCAAACTGTCTCAGAGAAGCTATGGGACATTTTGTGCAGCACCCAAAGTAACCACTCAAACCTGATATGATGGGGTTTTTCAGGCATGATGAGGCTCAAAGTCTCCTTTCAAATAGCATTAATTACCTACATTCCTCATCTAAACCTCACTGCTATGACAGAACTGGTATTGTTCCCTCTCCTCTCCATTGCTAGGTAGTGTCCAGCAAGTGTCTATTCATTTAACTCATCTTAATTATATTTATAAATGACATGATACTAAAAACATGATTTCATCAGTATTGGCTGTTAACACAACTGATGTTGATGTATTGAATTATGGAAATTAAATGCCATTGGAAATGCTGAGAAAAAACAATATAAAAAGCAGAAGCGTGCAGTGTGTGTTTGTGTGTAGCCTGTACTTCAGTATTAATGGGATTTGTGCGGCAACACAGAGATGAGCTAGTGTGCAGTCCTCTCCTGAGCTAACTACGCATTGAGTGTACCTGCGGTGCTATGGATTGGGCGAACACTGATTAATTGTTACAGGGACATGTCCAGTTGAACATCTGGAAATGTTTTGATGTTGTGACATTTTCTTCTGTGGGTCATCAAATTTATAATACAACTGTTTAATTCAGAGTAATACTGTTCAAAATACACCAGAAGTTTAAACCATAAAATGCTGAACAATAAAGTGTAAACAATAAAATATTCCTGTATTGCATCCAGTACTTTCCATCTTA
The DNA here is from genome assembly GCF_027358585.1 of Pangasianodon hypophthalmus. NCBI lineage: Eukaryota > Metazoa > Chordata > Actinopteri > Siluriformes > Pangasiidae > Pangasianodon > Pangasianodon hypophthalmus. Next base: position 10,232,557 of record NC_069737.1, on the reverse strand, counting down.
TATAGACATGCTTGTGTATACAAAAGAGCTCGTGACAAAAACCGATTGTAAACCTCAGTTCAGACATGATCACTCTTAGTTTCTCAGGCTGGTGTCTTCCATAATTTCTCCTATTACAAATTCCTCATACTGAACAGTAAATACAAATGAACAAGAGTTTTTCCCCCTGTGTTTCATGTTTGCTTCATACATGGCGATATGCTCACATTACTGTATAATGGATTATTTATGGAAAACTACAATCATCAAATTGTGCGACTATAAAGTGCAAGTTTTAGTAACAGCTGTAATTCATTATAATGGCCAGTTTAATCCTGCAGGATCAGGATCTTTCTTCTCACAGACTCCCATTAAAGATACAGCAACTAAAAAAAAAATAAAACTAAAGTATCATTATTCAATCATTGATAGCACTGATAGCACACTAGTTAAATTGATGTGCTTTGATACAAAAGCCACTCATACATATGCTAAATACAGATGAGTAAAATGCTTTTGGTGAGAATTCACTTGGATTACAATTGATCACGCAAGGTTTCTTTTCTCTCAGCACTTTTCAAAACAAAGTTACACAAAGTTATTTCTCCTACAGTTTCCAAACACAGAACTTGCCTTTGTTTTGGCTCTTCTTAACTATCTAATTCTGTAAATTCTGGTGTAGTTCATACAACACTGCCCCCTACAGCACATGCTCACTTTACATGCAAGTATAAAGACTTCACCCTATGTCCACATATGACGTCCTGACGTGCTCGCAGATAAACACTTGCAGAAGTATAAATCAGCCCTGTGTGTGAGTGTGTGTGTAAACACAATACAGTCCTACTCACTAGGTAACTTACTTTATCACCTTTCAGTCCAGGTCGGCCCTCAGGTCCTGGGTCTCCTTTCAAACCCTGAGAGAAAAAAAATAATATACAAATTCAGTTTTGTCCAAGGCCTGCCTTGCTTCAACACTATTCATTATGATGCTTTAGTACACAGGGGGACATTTTTATTTCAGTTTAATTGGTGGTTTCATTAACATATCTGGATGTTACTTACTCTCAGTCATGTTATGCATAGAATGCAGTCTTTTACAAAAATCACCACATCACACTGTACACTGTTCATGGTTATATAAAACTGGGTGATTTGAAAAGGTTTATGATACATACAATGTAGGCTAACTCTACATCATTGACAGATCTTGTAATTGAAATTTGCTACTGAAACTCTACAAGCTGCTGATTTTTTAACACAATGGACCAATGTGCTATTGTTTTGCAAGGACATTGGATATCATGCATGAGCAACAAGTCCTTTGTACTGGACCCCTTCACAAAAGCCTTCGAAATCACACAAACCTGTAGTTTAAAATATACAATGACCCTAATTCAAAGGGGATGTGATATAGCACTCTTTTTATTGTTTTAAATTTTATAATAGGATTCTCACTTGCAGATTTTGTTCCAGTCATCTCCATCTTCAGGGTCTTTATGGCACATACATACTACATTTCTACTACTTTATGTCTCTCTCTCTTTCTCTCTCTCACTCCTTCTCTCTGTGTTCCTTCTGCACAAATTTCCCTGATGAAAACAAACCTCTGCCCCTCTTCCTGCAGTTATCATGAGGACTAACCACTGTATTTCACCTCCCTCCTGCACCCCCACCAAGCTCTCTCGCTCTCTCCTTCTTGCACTATATAAATAAAAACCCCTCTAGGGATCAACTTGTCCATGTGTTTGTGTCCTCACTATGTCACTGACCAGTAAAACATTACACAGATAGGCCTCTGAATGAAACTATTATTAACTATTATTACCACTATTAATGTTGAATTATATCAGCCACAAATAAGATGCCTCAAACTCTTTACTTCTGTTTCCATGTTTGCAGCCAGAGAAGGAACTAATTTACTATAATAACACTGAGAACTGAAGAACTGATGAATTGATTGAATTAAAGTATTCATATGGCAATGAGAACTTTAGCGCTCATTTACCAAAGCCTCAGAGTGATTCTCTAGGCAAGCGGCATTAAAGCTTCTTTGTAAAGGGCCAGCTTGGGTGCAGGTTTTCCTTCCAAACAAGCAAGAGCCACACCTGACAGACAACTGAAGGCCAAGACCAATTGAATAAACCAGTGTGGAATCAGGTGTGGGCTCCACTTGGCTGTAATAAAATTGTAACCACACCGGCCCTTTGCGGATAAGATTAGACACATCTGCTCTAGGCACATGTTATGCACCTAAAAATACACTGATCAGCCATAACATTAAAACCACTGACAGGTGAAGTGAATAACATTGACCATCTTGACATTATGGCACCTGTCAAGGGGTGGGATATATTAGGCAGCAAGTGAACAGTCAGTTGTCAAAGTTGATGTGTTGGAAGCAGGAAAAATGGTCAAGCGTAAGGATCTGGGCAACTGTGATGGCTAGACGACTGGGTCAGAGCATCTCCAAAACAGCAGGTCTTGTGGGGTGTTCCTGGTATGCAGTGGTTAGTACCTACCAAAAGTGGTCCAATGAAGGAAAACCGGTGAACCGGCAACAGGGTCCTGGGCACCCAAGGCACACTGATGCATGTAGGGAGTGGTCCAATCCCACAAAAGAGCTACTGTCGAACAAACTGCTGAAAATGTTAATGCTGGCTATGATAGAAAGGTGTCAGAAAACACAGTGCATTGCAGCTTGCTGCATATGGGGCTGCGTAGACGCAGACCAGTCAGAGTGCCTATGCTGACCCCCGTCCACCACTGAAAGCTCCTACGATGGGCATGTGAGCATCAGAACTGGATTATGGAGCAATGGAAGAAGGTGGCCTGGTCTGATAAATCACGTTTTCTTTTACATCATCTGGATGGCTGGGTGCGTGTGCGTCACTTACCTGGGGAAGAGATGGCACCAGGATGCACTATGGGAAGAAGGCAAGCTGGCAGAGGCAGTATGATGCTCTGGGCAATGTTCTACTGGGAAACCTTGGATTCTGGCATTCATACGAATGTTACTTTGACACGTACCACCTACCTAAATACTGTTGCAGACCAAGTACACCCCTTCATGGCAACGGTGTTCCCTAATGGCAGTGCCCTCTTTCAGCAGGATAATGCGACCCGCAACACTACAAAAAATGTTCAGGAATGTTTTGAGGAACATCACAAAGTGTTCAAGGTGTTGACTTGGCCTCCAAATTCCCCAAATCTCAATCCAATGAAGCATCTGTGGGATGTGCTGGACAAATAAGTCCGGAATCTGGAATGGAAGCCTCACCTTGCAACTTACAGGACTTAAAGGACCCGCTGCTAACATCTTGGTGCCAGATACCACAGCACACCTTCAGAGGTCTTGTAGAGTCCATGCCTTGACGGGTCAGAGTTGTTTTGGCAGCAAAAGGGGGACCTACACAATATTAAGCAGATGGTTTTAATGTTATGGCTGATTGGTGTATAAACTGAGCTCAAAACTGAAAACCAGAAAGAAAAGCTGAGGGTTAGCTTTTTATATAACCCTAACCCTAACCCCCACACCTGTTTTGTATTTCCTTATTAGTCACCCAATTTAAGTTCCATGTTTTCCCTTATTTTATTAATGAACAACACACTATGCTTTTTATGAACTTCTCCAATACCATATGCTTTTATGAACATGTAGTTATACAGGAATTAACATTCTATACAGGAATTAACATTAACATGTTAAGACATTCATAAATGTTAAATAAATGTCTCCTTACAAAAAATTCACCATATCAACAATTATATGCTTTAATCTATTTATTATTAGGCTTAGATTATTTGAATGAGCTCGTTATTGGAATGATAACGTATTAGAACAAGCACATTAATATAAACCTAACATTTATTTTACAGTTGTAACTATTGTCAGTGCCATTTTGTAATAGAAAATTAATCAACACAGAAAATAATTTGACTATCATTTGTGTGTGACATCATAGTACATGCCCTATGTATACTGCTGAAAATTCCAGCACCCCCAGTGAAAAATGCCTTCCCATGTCCCTGGCTAGATGTCCACTGCATGCACAATATACTCGTCCGCTCCCTTCATCAGTGCATCGCTGCTTGAGGGGTGTGTCTGTCTACAATGCAGGATGTGAATGAACCAGACAATTATGAAATTGTGGATTTCACATAAAGTATCTTTTTATATAAGCAGGCTACTCTAATAAACTTCATTCTAAAGAGAGTTAAATATTTTTGTGAATTATGATAGACTTGTGAAGGTAAAATGTTCCTTATTTATATTTTGTCTATTTACAATGATAAAATCCAATGACATGGGTCATAAAACAGTACTCATTTAAAAATAAAACAGTACTTGTCTTATAAATACAGAGATTAAACTATCAAAACTAGCTGCAACATGCATCAGAGAAAGATGACGGTTGTGGCAGTTATTAATTTTTCATCCATGTGGTCCAAGTGGAACTATATGTAGGCAGTACAATTTGAACTGACATAACTGCATACAGACAATAGAAAGATGTCTTTTGGTCGACTGGTTACAACTATGCGACTGCTGCTTCTAACTTGCACAAAACTGAAACCAGCTCAACTTTGTGGTTGTTGTGCTTACCCAATCCATGCCCCCTGCCCTATCTGCATGCCAATGTTTTGTATATGCACACATTTATGTTTTATGACTCTACCCAATCATGCATGTGTGTCATTTCACGACACTAGAGTTAAAATATATACTGTATTCGACGAAAGCTGCATTTGACTCAAGGTCACAAATCATAATTCCCAACCTCCAACCAGTAAAAGCCAAAGAAAATGCCCCCTCAACTTTAAATTCCTACTCATCAACTTGGGGTAGTCTTCTCAAATACAAGTTTCTTCACCGTTTAGGATGTGGCATCAAATCAACATGACTGCACACAGCATCAGAAATAAACAAAGCAGCACTTCTTACTTTTAAATGTATTATGCTGTATATACAAGTATTTGCTTTAGATTAATCAACATACAGACATATTTGCTTGTTAAATCTAAAACACTGACTAGACAGTTTGCTGTCTGAGGAGGAAAATATACATCACTCATCACAGATAGCTTGCTAGTTTGTTGCTAACAAAAGACAAACATGGAGGCATCCATGTTTTCTTCCACTTCAAGGTTGAAAATGATGTAATTCTGAATTGCCAATTACCACTTACAAGGTAATGCTGTATTATCTCGTAAGTGGTAATTCACAGATCTTTCAACCTCTGTGAATTCGCAAGTTGATGAGTAGAAATTTCTAGCTGAGGGGGTGTTTTCTTTGGCTTTTCCTGGTTGAAGGTTGGGAATTACATTGCTGTAATTACATTTCTGGCTAAAATGACACTTCATGTACTGCCATGGAGCTTATTATGTTTCAATTAATCATTCTCAAATTCCCCAGGTCATGAACTTTTATTTATTTAATTGATCACATTTTTGGAGACCCAGACCAGAGAGTCTGAAAGCCTGAATACGGATGTCAAGTTTGAAACTGTTATAACAGTTATAGTCACAATGAGCCAAAGAAAAAAAAACTGTGTGTGTATATAATTTTATATTTAATATATAATTTGTAACGTTTTTAGCATGTACACTGCCAGCTGTCTGATCTACACATACTGGCATAGGTTATCGTTTCCTGTTTTGGACGCCATACTGGTAACACCATGACGGCACACACTGAAAAATGTAACTCTGTCACATTATAGCACATTCTTTGACAATTAATTCATACACCTTATGTAAAAGTATATTAACTCTATTAGGAACAGCATCAATTACCACAGCAAATTCTCTTTTAGTATCTGTAATACTTTATTGATATAAAGTATATATTTTGTTTATGAAATTGGATAGCTTAATTGGTAGTTTTCATACACTGTAATTACATAATAAATAGATTGGAGACCATCAACTTTGAATACAAAACTGGCAGCAATATTCCATATTAAGTAAGGGCTACAAAAAAAATTATCTTAATCAGTTACACTTAAATGCATTTTTCAAGGAAGCAACATAAGGTTAACACCAGTATACTTGATACTATTCATAATAAAAGCCGTTTTAACATTATGCCTTTTAAATTATGATAAAAGTTCATATTGCAGGGTTTGCAAGATTTGTGACATTTTTGCACATGCACAGAGGACTGAATCGTGCATGTGTGAATACCACAGCAAATTCTCTTCATCTGCATTGCACAAATCACGTATGGGACTTGAATCGGGTACCCACAAGCATGCCGTGACTGAAGATCTTGCCACTCACTATCTCACATTCCCCTGTGCATTTTTTCACTACTCCTCATTGGAAAAGAATGGGAGCAAAATTTTGGGTGATGAATTCATGTGTGATGGACATCTAGCCTAATTTATGTTCATGACAGCACAATCAGAAAAAGACTGAAAAGTATGGCCTACTTAGTAGCAGGTAATGATAAACCCTCAGTGACAGCGTGCTTAAACAGCTACATTTAAACAGAGTAATTAGCAGCTAGCTGCTACAAACGAAATGCACAAGATTATTTAATCATCAAGAAGTGTCACTACCTCTATAGAAGCAGAACTTTTGGCAGTTTGGTGTTTTGGAGCACTCTGACGTGTGTGTCTACATCATGCCAAGAAGAAAGAACATCAGCCCTGACCTCAAAGAAGCAACTGTTGCTGTTCATCAATATGGGAAGGGTTATAAGGCCATCTCCAAACAATTTGAAATTCACCTTATTACAGTGAAAAAGGTTGTTTACAAATGGAGATCCTTTAAGACATTTGCTAATCTTCCCAGAAGTGGGGGTCCCAGCAAATTCAGTCCAAGGTCAGACCGTTTAATGCTCAGATATATACAGAAATCCCCAAGAGATACATCATGTGACCTACAGGCCTCTGTAAGCAAATTAAATGTTTATGTTCATGACATCACAATCAGAAAAAGACCATACAAGTATAGCTTTCAGGGAAGGGTGGCTAGGGAAAAGTCCCTTCTCTTCAAAAAGAATATGGAGTTTGTAAAATTGCATCTGAGCAAACCACAAATGTTCTGGAACAATATCCTTTGCACTGATGAGACCTAGGTGGAGAGGTTTGGTCATCATGCACAGAGCCGGGATTGGCAAAAACCAAACTCAGCGTATCACCACAAACATCTCATACCAACTGTCAAGCATGGTGGTGGAGGGGTGATTTAGGCTTGTTTTGCAGCCACAGGACCTGGAAATATCAGAATATTCTTGAGACAAATATGAGGACATCTGTCCAGCAGAATTTGGGTCATGTAACAGGACAGTGATCCCAAGCACACCAGAAAATCGACATCTGAATGACTAAAGAAGACAAAAATGAAGGTGTTGGAATGGCCAAGTCAAAGTTCAGACCTCTACCTCATTGAGATGGTGTGGCGGGATCTGAAGAGAGCTGTGCATAAATGAATGCCGTCAAACATCAATTAACTGAAACAACGCTGTAGAGAGGAGTGGGCCAAAATTTCTCCAGAATGATGTGAGAGACTGATAAACTACAGAACAAGTTATTCAAGTTACTAGTTACTTTAAGTTATTATTGCTAAAGGTGCTTCTACATGTTAGTGAATTATAGGGTGTACTTATTTTTCCCCCCGGTTTCTGAATGTAGGTTTACCTTTTATGAAACAATTACAACATACTGAAATCTGTTGTGTTTTCTTAAAAGGTTATGGGGTTTCCCCAGTATTGAAATTGGGAAATCTTGCTACAGAACCCACTGTTTCATCCTTGTAAGACAAGCATGGTGGTTGTGATGGTTAACTTTTTCTTTTTGAAAGGAGTGTCCCTTTAATGTTCCATTAAAGCAAAATAATTTTTTTTTTTAATACTATTCCCAGTGCAGTCTTGTGCAGTTTACTGTAGAATTGATTTCATTTAGTCTGAAATATTTTCAAACTAAAAATTAGAGTACATTTATCTGCTCTTTCCACCACCCAACAAGTCAACATTTCACCACAGAGGCAACAAGTGAATGTATTAGTCAACTAGTCTATCCACCCACTACATCGTGGAAAATGGTTGGATACATCTATCAGTGAGATGAGATGGACAGTTGTACATAAGGAAAAAGAATTAAGAACTAAAATTAAGTAAAGAACTAAAAATAATCTATAAATAAAAGCCAAATTACTCAGTGTGATCAGTCCAGCATTACTTGCTAAGTCATTAGATTTCTGAATGGTCAAACAGAACCATCAATATAATTCTAACACCTGAGAAACGAAATCCTGCATGACTTGGGAATTGTGAAGATAGAATGGGAAAATTTCTGGTGAAAGTTATTTGGAGACTGGTTGTAAATGATATGTACTGTATATTGCTGATATTCAGAGAATCTCACTGTCGACTATGTCAGCTCACACTATTCTGAAAAACTGAAGGTAAGTCACTGGCTCAAAAGTCAGCCTGATAGTAGCAAGACTCATTGGTAGACAGAAGGCAATTAGATTTGAGTTTTTCCCTGCTCTAAGACAACTGAATCAAGAGATCAATAATTTATGAGACGGTATGCAGCTTTCTTTATGTCTTTAACGACATCTATTTCTATAGCTATTGAAGCATATCACCGAAAGCACTAAAAGGTCAGAGGTTTTACAGAGTGTACTCAAAATGGTCTTAATGACTTAATCTTACATCCAGTCCAGGTGTCCCCACGGGACCAGGTTCTCCTGTAGCTCCTTTTTCACCCTAGAAAAAAAGGAAGAATTGAAATTCAGTAATTCATTAATTTTTTTTTTAATCATAGTGTCCCATTGTGTTTTAGTTATGGGTTCATATGAAATCAATATGTAATTAGGCAAGGCTGTTTAAAAATGGGATTTTTTTCAACTGAGGCAATATAAGCCAGTGGTTCTCAAGCTCCACAGACCCACTTGGCACAGATTTTTTTAATGAACATAATCCAACTATTCAATGAGCCAAGCACAGTATTTGGCTCATTATTTAAATGTTTTTATTTTATTATTTTGGCTTTTTATTGGAGCTTTCTATTCCTGACATTCCATCGACAGAACTCATTAGGTCAAAGCTGACACTGAGCTGTTTCTGAGTTTGTATGGTTTGGATTAAACCCATTCAATCAATTCAAGTGACCAGTCAAATGGGATAATAACTATCAACTCAGGAAATATAACGCTGAAAATATGGGGTCCACCAGTGTAAACAAACCAAAAAATAAATAAATAGTAATAAAAACTCCACACACACCCACTTTGAGAACCACTAATATAAGCTATCTCATTAAAGACCATAGTAGTAGACATTATTCAGTTTCTCTATAGTCCCACACAAGTAGCTAACTCAAAGTAATTTTGCTCACAAGACAGTACTCTTTATTAGCTTCCACATATAGTAGTAGGTGAGGAAAATCCAAGAAAGTTAACTGTTATTGTTGGAGAAACACATCAGCTGAATGATGGAAAAGATAAGCCTAGAAACAACACATTCTTCTCTTTTATCATCTGTCTCCATGCCTCCAAATTGCATCTCTTCATGTCTCCAGTCTGCTCTGTTTCTGTGTCTCTGTCTCTGATTATTCCCTGCTTATTCCTTCTGGTTTCCTTCCACCTCTCACAAACATGCTGTTAGGTTGTGTTAAAGCCTGCCCCTAGGTGTGAATGATTGCACAGTGCCCTGCGATGGATTGGTCTCCCAGTAATTATGACTTGTCTGTTATGCTACTGCAATTGAATTATTGACACAAACTGATAAGTTTCAATAAATACCTTCCAAAAACCCAACTTCATCTGGGGTCTCTCTGGAAATATTAAAGCCTAATGGAAACTACATGACTTACAAAATCTCAGAACCTCAAAATCTTCTCACACTACACAACTTTCATCACTTGTGCGCTGTTGTTTTGTGGACATGGCACTGTGAGCACTTAAAAAGAGATTGTAGACAAGACTCACCAACTACGTCTGATCCCCAAATCCCACTTTCTCACAAAAATAAACACAAGATCAGGCTATGATGTCTATCTCTGCTTTTTTGTATGGAAACAAGAAAAAAGAGAAATAATTAAATTCAGTTTTATTTGTATAACGCTTTTTACAATGGACATTGTCACAAAGCAGCTTTACAGAAAAATATAAATTCAGGATATAAATTTTAAATTTATGAATTTATCGCTAATGAGCAAGCCAGAGACGACAGTGACAGTGGAAAAACTCCCTGAGATAATATGAGGAAGAAACCTTGAGTGGAACCAGACTCAAAAGAGAACTGAACTTCATCTGGGTGACACTGGATAGTGCAATTATAAATAATTCCCTTCTATAACTGTATACTATATGGTCAAAATGTGCAATTGTGTAACCACCAAAGTTGATTATATCTTACACATGAAATCTATTTTGTTGAAGTTATCAACTGTTCACTGATGGAGACTTGAGTGCAAAACCGTTCGTGGAAATTGTAGTCCAAAAAGCTATCATAGCAATTGTAGTCCTAAGCCATTGTAGTAAAACTGTTCATATAGGACATAAGATAAAAATGTGAAGGAAGGTTTAGTTGGGGAGATGTGGGCTGCAAGGAATGTCTGTTCTGCAAAGAGAACTGGAGGTAAAGTACAAAGAAATGTAGCTATTTTTTCTCCCACCTTATGCCTAATGTTGCCAGCAAAGGCTCCAGATCCACTGTGACCCTGCTCAGTTACTAAAAATGAATGACTGGATGAATGGAAGTTTCTAACAACCATTTGGGTATGACATGCCAAATAATTTCTTATAGAAGCAATATTATTGCTCTTATATTTTTCCCTCACCCTCCCACATAAATAGATGGATGATAGAACTGGATTCAGGGAATCTGATTTCCTCCCGCACTCTCATTGGCTGTTGCCATTGTCCTTTCTACTTGTAGAGGTGTTCACACTATAGCTGAGTGCACACTACAAGATTTAGCTCCAGTTTCACTGTCACAAACTACAGGGTGGCTCAAATGTCTCTATACACAGGGTAAACTAACACTTTTTGGAAAAATATCTTCCAAAATTTTTCATACTTAGTTTATATTATATATACTGCCTGGCCAAAAAAAAAAGTCGCACAGTCTAATATCTTGTTGCACTGCATTTAGCTTTGAATACGGCACACGTTCTTCCTGGCATTGTTTCAACAACCTTATGCAACTTCACAACATTTATTTCCATCCAGAGTTGCATTAATTTTTGGCTGAGATCTTGTAGTGAGGACAGGAACTCTCCTAACCACTCCGTAAAGTCTTCTCCAGCACATCCCAAAGACTTTCAATGGGGTTAAGGTCAGGACTCTGTGGTGGCCAATTCATGTGTGAAAATGATTCCTCATGCTCCCTGAACGACTCTTTGACAACTTAAGCCTGATGAATCTTAGCATTTTCATCCTGGAATATGCCTGTGCCATCAGGGAAGAAAAAGTCCATTGACGGGATAACCTGGTCATTTAGTACATTCAGGTGCTCAGCTAACTTCATTTTATTGCCACACAATAAGGCTGAGCCTAGACCTGACCAACTGATGCAACCCCAGATCATAACACTGCCTCCAGAGGCTTGTACAGTAGGCACTATGCATGACGGGTGAATCACTTCATGTATTTCCCTTCTTACCCTGACACGCCCATTGCTTTGGAATAGGGTAAATCTGATTTTATCAGACCACAGGACCTTTTTCCATTGCTCCACAGTCCAGTCTTTATGCTCCCTAGCAAATTGAAGTCATTTTTCCAATTAGCCTCACTAACAAATGGCTTTCTTGTGGCCACACAGCTGTTTAGTCCAAATCCTGTAAGTTCTCATCACATTGTGCATGTGGAAATGCTCTTACTTTCACTATTAAACATAGCCGTGAGTTCTCCTGTCGATTTTTTAACAATTTGAAATCACCAACCATTTTAAAGATCTCCGATCACGATCATTCAAGATTTTTTTTCCCGACTACGTTTCTTTTGTAAAGTTGACAGTTCACCACTGTCCTTCCAGGCTTTAATAATGCGTTGGACATTTCATAACCCAGTTCCAGTGATTTCAGCAATCTCCTTATCATGTACCCTATTAATATAAATGTGGCTTGTCTGAATGTGACTCCCAGTAACATTAGTAAAAAGTATTAGCACACAAAATCTGTGTTCAATATTTCAAATTTTAATTTTGTAAAATAAATGAATGAAACAAAAGAGGAACTTTCTCTCGCGACCCCAATTGTCAAGTGATCCATGTCATGACCCCTAGATAGGGAACCCCTATCCTAACCTTTTTTTTTTAGAACTTTGTTCATGTGCTTTCACTGATAGGAATCAGCTTTTCACACATTAAATAATGAACAGCTATCCATCCCCATGGAATCCCAAGTACTGTGGATCTACTTACGAACCTTTTCACCATCAATCCCTTGTTCTCCAGCTGACCCAGGCTCACCCTAGACAAGATGACAGAAAACATCTGAAACTTTATATCTGTGCACTCCTTCAAGCATTATTAGATTTACCAGTTCTATCATATCATTTCATCCTTGCCCAGTTCTGGTTGTTCAAGCATTTTTTTTTTTTTTAGCTCATAACCATGTTATGACGTCAATCAAGTAAAGCTATTTTTAGAAATGATGTTTCATGGTGCTAGATTTGAACACTTCTGAAATCCAGCCAGGTACCACAGTGGAGGTGCAGCAGGTACTGCTTCTGCTTCACAGAAGTTCCAGGTTCCCAGATTCAACCATGAGTTCAGGTTACTGTCTGTGTGGAGTTTTGTATGTTCTCTCTGTCTGCATGGGTTTTGTCCAGGTGTTCTAGTTTCCTCCCTCCTCACAAAGACTGGCTGCTTTAAATTGCCTCCAGGAGTGAATGAGTGTGTTGACATGTGTGTCTATGGTGTATCCCTGCTTTTTCCCACTGATCCCAGTGATCCACAGTAATCATGACCAGGGTAAAGTGGTTACTAAAGATGAATGAATAAATTAATAAATTAATGAAGTAGTTAATTCTGTCATATTATTTTTTCTAAGTGAATCCTTCCAGCAGTAATGCTCTTCTAGCTTACTTGGCTCAGACTTGGAACAGACCACTGAAAACCTGAAAACCTTTCCACATTTCAATACTGTTCTCATTAACTGCTCCTAACCAAAGTCATGTTTCAAATTCAGGAAGTCTCAAAACAATCTTAATAATTCTGACATTAATTATTAATTATTTTGACATTAATAATGTGGTGTGGGACTTTACACAACTTTACAGGTTTTTAGTTTCACTGGAAGAAGAAAAAAAGATTCCGATGCTGCACATTTGAAATGCCAAAAAAAATGCTGGGTGCAAGATTGGAATTTTGAAGTCTAGTGTTGGCCCACTTTTGAAGTGCAGCATGACAGTTTGTCATTTGTATACACACAACGCAGGATGTGTGTATACAAATGACAGGCTATTTCAGGATGCAATGTAAGCCAAATTCTCCATTAGACTTCAAAATGTTATTTGGTTGCTGTGGTAACATGCCAAGTCTCTTGGGACCCACAAGCAGCAAACCCTATCGGAAAATGTTTATGAAATTATACTCACCTTATTCCCCGGATGTCCGTCTAAGCCAGGCACGCCCGCAATGCCCATGTCACCCTGAAAATCATTAGTCTTAATGAATGACCCACAAAACACAACCACAGTCAATTTCCCTGCAAGCCACAGTTGAAATTATCATAATAAATTTTGGTATTTGCAGTCAGCACATCACAACTGCTGTTATTAATAAGCACTTAGAATATCTCAGTCCAAGAGACTGGAAACATCTTGGGTGATATGGTAACCATTAATGATCCAGAGCTATTAAAGTTCATGTGAAATCATTTTCATAATTAGTTTCTTACTGTTAACTACCTGAATTTACCAGCAACTGCAAAAGAACCATATTTGCTATAGGTGAAATGCTACCGAAGTACCTATCATAATTAGCTCCCCATTCACCCCAGCCACAGAAACTACAGTGACTTCTTTTTTGCTCAGTGAGCATCTTTATGCTTTAGCCTAGCTGCACTATAAAACACCCAAAGAAAAACTATAAACACATATACCTTCTGCCCAGGAATACCAGGATACCCATTATTTCCTGAATCACCCTGGAAAAGAGAGATGGGTCATTCAGTGAAATAAAACATTTATGTAGGAGGCATGCACTAGTACAGCTGTTGAGGATATCTTTTTAACATAGTGGCCAGCAGCTGCAGAGTGGGATAATATTACTTGATAACTGGGAGAATACACACCCTGGGCCAACAGTGACCTTGTTGGACATGGTTGACTGTGCTGGAGTCCAGTTACTTGATGTTAGATATTTGAAAATTTAGTTGTCAATATGATATAATTTTTGTATATTCTTGTATATTTTGTATATTCTTATATCATCTAATAATCTTTGCAAAAATTTAATCTAACTATACACGATGTTTAATCTAACTGCTATTATTTTTTTTATTAAAAAAAAAAAAAAAAAAAAAAAAAAAAAAAGGAAGAAGGCATGTGGGCAGTGGTGGCTCAATGATTTAGGTGCTGGGTTACTGATCAGAAGGTTGGAGATTCAAGCCCCAGCACTACTAAGCTGTCATTTAAGCCTTTTTAGCCATATTGTTCCTTATTTGGGCTATATCTGGTCTAGTATGTCTGTGGTGATCTATTTGTTTTAATTACTTTTGAAAAAGGAGGTTTAATTATCTAGGAAAACTTAAACCCATCCATTGTTATCCCTAGAGAGCCATCTGCTTGTTCTATTGGTCATACATTCTTATACTGACAAGTGGTGACACTTGCTGTTAATGCCCCTAAAATCAACTGATAGGCTCAACATGAAAAACTGGCGGTGTTCTTGGCCAAAATCACAGGCAGGGGCTACTACTTAAAAAAGCTCACATCTAAGGTAGTATATTAAAATAGATTTACAAAGCTCATAGTAAAGAAGTACAAATTGCTTAAACTCATAACATTTAGACATTAAATTGTGATTTACTGACTGTAAACACTGTTGTTCCTCTCAGGAATTCCTTTTGAGTCTGCTAAAACCGAAACAAGCAACACTCTCGTAAAATGTAAAAATGTCTACATCACAACCCACAGCATAGTAATTACAACACTGACCTCAAAGTGGCGTAATTACTATGCTATCAGTAATTGCTCTCCGTTTTTACTGGGAATATCAGCACATGTGCTTTCTAATGGATTTCTTGCATTCTGTTTCTAGTAACTACTTTTTCTTTGAGATTCTGTGATTTGAACAAAACCATCATTTGCCCTGAGAATTCACAGGCAAATATCTATGTGGCATGTAAGCCTTTTGACTTGTCTGATTGTATTACACTTACTTGGATGAATGTTGCACTGTATCTGTTTTGGCTTTGGTGGGCTACCTCAGAACTATACAAGTTGTCATCCTTAGCTGATGTTTACTGAATACAGAATGTTCATGTATATTATTTATATTCATAGTAAGCTTGGTAAGGAGGAATATTGTATGTACTGTATGTTCATACATCCATATGTATATACAGACAGGTGACAAATCAAAGGGGAAAAAAACAACATAAAGTGCTTTAGTAAGGTGTTGGGCCACCACAACTCGGCAGAAAAGCTTCAAATGAGGCTAGTGGCTCGCAGCTTTCATTCAGAAATGGAAAAATACATGATTCCGATTGGTTCCAGTGTCTGACCATAGCAGCTGGCAGAAAATAAACATGATTAAGTAAATTACAGGACATATTCAAATATGGAATCATAATGATGACTTTGTTGACATTTTATGAATGCCATTATGATACTTTATATATACGGGGGATTTTTTCAGTTATCCCTCTTTCCGATCATACTCTACTATTCTAGGTTGTTTGTGTTAATCGATAGAATAGATAATATGTTAAAAAATGAATAGTCTTAGTTTATTGCCCTTCAAGAGCTCACAAATATGCTGATATGGACAGGGCAAAATTTCAGTTTGAAACTCTTGTCCTACAGCATAATGGAACCACCAGTTTTTCCTATAATTTGTCACCTGTCTGTGTGTGTCTGTGTGTTATATACAGTAGCTATAGCAGCAGACATAAGTAATGGGCAGAAATCTTGTATTACACTTTGGTCAACACATGTAGTTCTAAAGGTGCTTTAAAATAACGTTATAATTTTTTAAAAATTACTTTAGAAATTGGTATTATGAACTGCCTTCTTTAAATTTTTGATTGCATGGTAACAATGATAGCTAAAGACAGTCACCTGGATAACCCAAAGATCACACTTACTGAAGACAGTTTATAACCAAGTTTCATTCATTATTCGGTGGATAACTTTACTCGGATATCAGAGATTAAAGCTAAAAGCTCAAATGAAAAAAAAAATGAGTCTAATGCTCATAGTGATGATTCTTTCAACACATTCTGGTGTCACCCAGAAGAGGATAAATTCCCTTTGAGTCTGGTTCCTTTTAAAGTTTCTTCCTCATATCATCTCAGGGAGTTTTTCCTTGCCAATGTTGCCTCTGGCTTGCTCATTCTAAATCTATATCTGGATTTCTGCAAAGTTGCTTTGTGATAGTGTCCATTGTTAAAAGTGCTACATAAATAAAATTGAATTGAACTGAAATTTGTTATTACAATAATCAGTTTATACCTTCTCTCCTATATCTCCTTTTGCCCCAGGAAGTCCAGTCTCACCTTGAGGACCAGGCTCTCCCTTCAGAAAACCAACCAAAAGTTAAACAAAACAATTTAATTTTGTTTGTCAAACAACTAGCCTATTAGTGGTAAGTTTTTTTAACCAAATTCAAACACATTCGACACAGATGATCAGTGAAACTTTACCAGTGATTATGTGCATGTCTTTAAACAAACAGCCCCTCATTTATGCTAATTACTGCTAAAACCTTTCTTATCCAGGAAATAGGGGTTAACATAAAATGTGATTTAACTGGATATTTATTTTGCATGCAGCATTAGATTTTAGCACAGAAGAGACAGCTAACATGTCTTACTCCTAGCACCTGAGGATAAAGACAGTTAAATTTACCTTCTCTCCCCGGCATAGGCATTGATCAGCAGGTTGTTGGGTTGGTGTGGACAGCATTTGGTGGCGGTAACCTGTGAGCAATGGGGAAGCTGTAGGAGCATGGGTTTCTCTAACACCACACTGGTCAAACAGAAAAAAATAATAATCTGATCATTCTTGAAACTTAAAGCTTACATCTTGAATTTGAAATCAAAGTACACTTGATTTGTCATATCCCTCCATTGAGACTGTTATATTGTTGCTGTTTGCATCTTTTGGATTTGCTGATAGTGGGCCTCATTTAGTAAAAGATTGATAAAGTTATGTGTGAATGTTTGCATAAACCAAACCAAACAAAAACTTTTCTGCTGGATTTACAAAAGTTTCAGAATCACTGATTTTGTTCACACTCACGTGCATATACTGAACACCCGTAAAGACCAGACACAACTCATTTGCATTTAGTGATGCCCACAAAACACCATAAAAGGTCAAGCGCACAGACGGCTGGAAACAGAAAATAACTACTAAACGGTGATAGAAAAGGCAGAAAGGCAGGAATGGAAGTTATTTTGTTTGGTGCTCTTGCTATCTTAAAGTTATTTTAAGAGTCTTAGCCGATGTGCTGGAAGTGTCAAACAGCGTTAAAAGAAGATGCCATGGCAAACGTAACTTATTTATAAGCCAGCTTTCATCCTCCAAAAAAAATCATATGGGTCTTTAAACATCCTTTCCGTCATAAGCATGACCTTAATTTGCATTAGTTTACGGCTTACAGCTATGGGACGACAGACTGGCCCATCCTTCATTTATACAGTAGCATTTCTTTTGTTATAGTTGAATCATTAGTTTTATTTGTTTTAAGTTATTCGTTTGTGTTGGCTCACATTCTTTACTTTTTACAAAATTTTCTCAATGGTATTGTTAGTCCCTGACCCAACTAGCATGAGGATGTGTTTTTGATGGAGACTAGCACTTCTATAAGTCACTACAGATAAGGCCATCTGCTAAATTCTATAAATGTAATAAAAAATAACCAATTTAAACTTGACAGTATTTAGTAATCCATGTATAAAAATCCATGCAATCCATGTAAATTATGTGATAAGAAGTCAATCAAGTCGAGGTATAATTAGTCTTCTTATCCATAAATTTACACTTATTCAGGAGCACAAATAAGGATACAAACGTTTTTCTGAAATTACAGTATTTTCATGAATAGGCCTACCAAATTTCTTGTGTAAATGCTCCTACAAACGATTTACAAATAAATCCATTCATATCTACCTTGATAAATGAATATTCCAAACTAACTAGATTTTCATGAATACCACATTTCTTGTGTAAATGCTCCTGCAATTTTTAAAAAAAATTAAATCATTTGTGTTCAACTTGATAAATGAGGGCCGCTGTTTGCATGTCCAAGTGAGTTCAGTACCCATATTAAAGTCATATCTTTATATTTGTATATGATGAAAGTATGAATTTAATCTAAAGCATAGCACGCATTTCATATCTCCTACTTACATATAAAAAGGGAACATTAATTCCAGGGGTGGAAAATAATTGTTATTTGTTACTATACTTGAGTATTATTTTGGGGCATTTATACTTATTATTAATATTATTGAGATTGAATACTTGCATTCTTACTTAATTAGGCCTACTTTTCCAAGAAAAAAAAACATAGTTTTTATTCATAAGATTTTCATTTAGACCTTCAAAGTACTCATTACAAATCACAAAGGTCTCTTCTCTCATCAAGCCAATGACTGTATGCTATATATCAATAGAATTTGTTTAGTTTAGCATCCAGTCATTATATTTTAGCATCCAATAAAGTTCAACAAGGTAGAAAAAAACCAAGAATCATGCCAACTCATCATCTGCGATGACCTCATGCTACATAATGCTAATAGATATCTGCATGCGTCTGTCGATGGATAAGCCACCAGAATGCAGTGTCAAACTTGAGGATGAGCACCCCTGGCTCTACCTCAGTTAAATGCCAGAGTATGCAAAGATTCGTACAAAATGAGTTGTATCCTTTACCTCCAGTAAAGGCATGAACTGCATATATTTTGAAAACGTATTTTGAGATGTTTGGCTAATTTGTTAAGATTAACAGTCCATATTTAACTAAGTCACAGCCTGTTTTCTTTGCTAATGCCAGATTAGACTAGCATCATTTCCAGTAGGTAACATAAATTGGATTGGCATCAGGTCAAAGTCAAGCTAATGGACAATATTGGTTATTTAAATTATATTTTACTTCTGATTAATTCATTATTAATATACAGTCATGCATATGACCACCAAATTTACAGAGATGCATCAGAGAATGATGTTTTCTACTAAGTTGCTTTAAAACAAAAATTTAATTTTCACAGTTTTAGATAAGTAATAAAAGTTATATACATATGAAAGCATGACATCATTTCATAAGTTAAATATATTTACTTTCTACTTTTAATATTTGAGTACATGGAACAGTAGCAACTTTTTTACATTTACTTAAGTACATTTTTGATTAATTCTGATTCTTTGATCCAATTTCCATGGCATATACAGTCTCCTCCAAAAGTATTGAAAAGGCAAGGCAAATCCTTTTTTTTTGCTATACACTGAAGACATTTGGGCTAGAGATCAAAAGATGAATATGAGACGATAGATCAGAATTTCATTTCCTAGATGTGTTAAAAAACTAGATGTGCTAAAGAACATGGCACCTTCAGTGGCAGACCACCCAATTTTTAGGGGAGCAAAAGTATTGGAATGGATAGTCTTAAATAAAACTTAATATTGCATACCCCTTACTTGCAATAACTACATCAAGCCAGCAACCCAATGGCATTACCAAACTGTTGCATTCTTCTTTTATTATGCTTTTGCAGCCTTGAACCACAGCTTCTTTCAGTTGTAGTTTGTTTTGAGGGGTTTCCCTCTTCAGTCTCCTCTTCAGGAATGCATGCTCAGTAGAATTAAGGTCTGGTGACTTCCACTTTTTCACCCTTATAAAGTCCTTTCTTATGTGGGCAGTGTGTTTTGGGTCATTGTCTTGCTGCATGATGAAGTTCCTCCCAATAGGACTGGATGCATTGCTCTGTAAATTGGCAGACAGAATGTTTCTGTAGACTTCTGAATTCATTCTCCTGTTCCAATTATGAGTTACATCATCAGTGAGCCTGTTCCACAAACAGCCATGCAAGCCCAAGCCATGACACTGCACTCCACCGTTCTTGACCGAAGAGCCCATATTTTTTGGGTCATGAGCAGAGCTTTTCTTTCTCCACACTTTGGTCTTTCCATCACTTTGTTAGAGGTTTATCTTTTTTCCAGAACTTTTGTGGCTCATCTCTGTATTTCTTTGCGAATTCCAATCTGGAGTTCCAATTCTTACTGCTGATGAGTGGTTTCACTCTTGTGGTGCGGCTTCTATATTTCTTGAAGTCTTCTTCAAATGGCAGATTATGATACCTTCACCTCTCCCCTGTGGAGGTTGTTGGTGATGTCACTGACTGTTGTTTTTGGGTTTTTCTTCACAGCTCTCACAATGTTTGTCATCAACTGCTGTTATTTTCCTTGGTCGACGTGTTCGATATTGTTTCAAATTGTTGTATTGGCTATGCCCAATGCTTATGCAAAGGCTCTGATTAATTTTCCCTCTTTTCTCAGCTCCAAAATGGCCTGCTATTGTCCCAGAGACAGCTCTGTGGACTTCATGTTGGTTTATCTTTTTTAACATCACATGCAGCCTTCACAGGCAAAACCCAGTGCTCAAACCAAGAGTAGACATTCAGAACTATTAATTGTCTGAAAAACGGTCAATCTAACATTGCACACCTGGGCAACAATAAACACGTGTCAGTCACATATCCAATATTTTTGATCATTTGAAAATGATGGGTGGGTTCAAACAAAACGTGCCATTTTCTAAGTTATTTAACACATCTAGATGTAAATATCAGGAAATTAAAGTTAAAATTTTGATCTATTGTCTCATATTCATCTTTTGATCTCAAACCCAAATGTCTTCAGTGTATAGCAGAAAAAGGGGAATTGGCCTTGCCATTCCTTTTGGAGGGGACTTAGTATATTGTTAATGGAATCCTGCATCTACCACAGAACTACAGATTTTATTAGTAAACTGACTGTTTTCCACAAACCACTTTTAAAAGGTGGCTGTTGAACAGGGTAACAGGAACTAAAATGACATTCTGATATACAATTTTTATATCACTACTTGTATTTTTGAATTAACATACATGCAACAACATATAATTGTATGATAAAGCTGTCTTACAATGTCTCCTGATGCATCACAGCAATTGTCCTCTTCTGCCACACTGGAATCACAAAAGATCAGAATCTCCTGAAGCTCAATCTGTGAAAGTAATTTTTTTTTAATTTCATGAAAATATAATGAGATGACCAACATTTTTATTTTGCATTGTGTCATAGAATTAGGCTGAGCAATTTTACTGAGCAAGATTATTTATTTCACTTCTATATGTAACTATGAAACTACAGACTCTCCTGAACTGAAATTCGTGTCTTATTTGCATATGTTTCAACCAGAACTAAGTATAGCTTTATTACAAAATTATTGCTTTTTGAAATCTGGTTACCCCAAATGTGAAAAAGGAGAAAATTGCATTCAAAGATTTAATTCCAGTTCCACTGAAAGGTACACCACCTAGCTCTACATTTATAACCTAATCTTTTCTTTAGAAAATTAAAACTCAATATTGGTCAAACACAGATTTTACATCATTTTACACTAAAGGTTTTCACAGACCACCACACATACACTATATGGCCAAAAGTTTGTGGACACCTGACAGTCACACCCATATGTGCTTTTTGAACATCACAGCCCATATGTCATCCCCATTTGCTGTTATAATAACCTCAAATCTTCTGGTAAGGCTTTCCACTAGATTTTTAAACATGGATTTGCCCATTCTGCATTAGTCAGGTCAGGCTTTGATGTTGGGCGAGGAGGACCGGGGTGCAGTCGGCATTCCAATTCATTGTGAAGGTGATCATTGGGGTTGAGGTCAGGGCTCTGTGCAGGCCACTCAATTTATTCCACTCCAGCCTGGGCCTCGCTTTGTGCACAGGGGCATTGTCATGCTGGAACATTTTTGGGCTCGATCCCTTATTCCAGTGAAGGGAAACTGTAATTGTAGATAATACAAAGACATCCTACCTTTGGCCATATAGTGTGTATGCTGCATTTGGTCCAAGACTTTAAGTTATATGCATTTAATTCCTGTTAGATACTCACATCCACTGGTCGTCCATCCTCCACCCTGGTAGTGATAAGTGCACGTCCATCCAAGTCTACTGCATCTCTGTCGCCAGTCACATGTGTCTCAATCAGCTTACAGTCTATATAAACTGCCACAGTGCTGCTTCTTACAGAAACCCCAAGCTTATGCCACTGGCGGTCAAAGAGGATATGCAAATCCCGGTTTTTGAATACATAGTGGAGTTTATTCTTCAGAAAGCCCATGGCTGAAAACTCAACCACCTTTGTAGCCCCATCCACTACTAGTGATACCTATTAAGGAAAAACACTCATTAAAAGCTATAGCATGTGGATACTGTATGACTTTCAAATAAATGCTTCAATCATGGTTATATTGCACTGACATAAGCAGGAAATATGCAAGCAGGAAGAGTGTGACTTTTCCATTTTTCTCATACTTGTAATTCTCCAGCCTGGTCAAAGAGCTGCCAAAGAAACCATCGATCCTTCTTAGTAGTTTTTCTGAGTCGGAACGTAGTTACCAAGGAGTACTCATGAGACAGCCCACTCGGAAACACCAACCTACAACCAACAAACATACACCACTGTTAACTGTTCAAAAACAATTGGAGCACTTTTTTAAATACATTTTTTGTTGAATTTCCTTCTTTCTCTCTTGCATTAAAATTACAAAGCAGAAATGCAATATCAACTTAAAGCAAAAAAGCGGTCACAATACAAATCAAGAATATGATAACATTGCAGAGCCATTCCCCAACCCACCCAAAGACGACCACTCAACCTCCAATCCCACCCAAAACCAGATCTCTCCCCAATGACAAAGATAAACTCTAGGTGTTACAGTCATTACTCTCCATTTTTAATTAGTGTGGCTGCTGCTGACCATGCCCATAGGGTCTTCTCACTGGTACCATATAGCCTGGCAATAGATCACTCCATATGAATGTTGTTGTTCTTCTTCTTCTTTCGGCTGCTCCCATTAGGTGTCGCCACAGCAGATCATTGGTCCGCATATATGATTTGGCATAGTTTTTATGCAGGATGCCCTTCCTGACGCAACCCTCTCCAATTTTTATCCAGGCTTGGGACCGGCACAGGGAGTGCACTATCATGTGCAACACCAGTGGCTGGGATCGGTTCCCTGCCTGGGAATCGAACCCGGACCTCGGCGGTGAGAACGAGGAGGCCTAACAACTAGTCAACTAGTGAGGAGGTTGTCACCGCATGGCCAAAATCTTTTTAGCCGCAGTAAGACCAGCTCACAGGATATGTTTTCCAAAGGTCTAAAAGCAGAGTCATCATTTAGAATAAATAACTGGAGAAAGCCAGGTACTTATGTCTAGGACATCACTTATAGTAATACGCACATGATTTCAAAATCTCTGGACCTCGAGATGGTCCCAGAATATGTGCACAAAAGAGCCCAATGGACCCTGAGGGCAGAGGTCACAGTTAGGAGATGTACTGAGTTTCATTAAGTAATTCCTTCTGGCAGTGATGTACATTCTATAAATAAGTTTTAAATGAATTAATTGGTGATTGGGACTTTTGGGTGAACACCTCAAATTCTCCATCACTGTTTGTAAGTAGAAGAAAAATTATGACATGGGTAAGTCCCTTGGTACGTAAGTCATTGAAGAGTAGTAAGCCACTATCCTCATAAATGTCACTTACAACATTAATACCTTTATTTCCAATTTGGAAAAGAGCAAGGTACATTATTGTGGAGGTGGGGACGTGGTCAAGCACCAGTTTGTGAATGGAGGGTAGATTCGGGAGAGCCAGTGCTAGGAAGTGAGAGGAGGAGGCTGCACCTGTGGGGATTTTCATAATGAGTGTTCATAATGAAGGGAAGAGAAAAGAGTAACAGGAGTGAGAGCTGAGCTGCACAGAACTGTGTGTGCATGTATGTGTGCTTATGTTGGTGTGAGCCTTGGAGCGAGCGTGGTGTTAAAGATGCCAAAAAGCAAAAGAAAGTAAAGAGGGAAATAATGAGCATCTTTTGAGTTGTCTCATGCCTGCCTCCCATTTCCTCATTCCCCTCGAACATAAGGGAGTACTACAGTTATGTATGAGAAGGAAGTAATTATGTCAAAAGTCAATTTGAGCTCTATTAGAGCATGCTTCATTACAGTTCAAAATGACATGGACAGAACATGGAAAGACCCTGATGCAGCAATAATATCTGTGGTGCCACCATACTGCCCACTTGTCTATAGCAACTATGTATATTTGTACAGTAGACTAATAATGTTAATTTTAAACTAAGATATGAGTAAAATAGGTGCAAATACAATGAGCTTACTCTAACTTCATCACAATATCTTATCTGTATTCATTATTGTTTTCTACAGAATCATAGTAGAAATAATAATTAGCCAACCAAGCAAATGAAATGTCTGATGTGCTGCAAAATCACATGTCCTGGTTGCTCAGACTCAAAAGACTAACCTCATTAACCAGACTAAAAAGTGGTAACATAATTAAAAAATATGGGGAGCTACCTTGCTAGTTAAGTACATTAATGCAGTCTCAATATACTGCACAACACAGCAAAGGTGATTCTATATTCTATTTAGAGTGCTCCAACCTTGCTATTACTCATCTCAGCCCTCCTAAAATGTTTACTCAATCTTTATCTACAGTTATAGTGCATATGTGTGTTATAAACAATAATAATAATAAAAAAAGTTTTATTAAGGAGAAAAAAATATCAAGAAGGAGTGAGTGATTTGACCCCTTTCTCACCTGGCCTGTGTCTTCTTGTCTTTTTATCTAAACCTCCATTGTGGGTTTTAGCTAGCATGCTAACACTATCCAGATTGTGCCAATCCCTTTTGACAGGCTGGAGCACAAAATACATAGATAGCAAAATAAATTAGGAACAAATTGAGTTTTAAAATATTGGAAACAACCAGGTGTTATAGTTTTGTTCTTAACACTGTATTTTAACTAGTTATCTAGAGCTATTACACTAGCCCCCAGATTTTGCACCAGTGTGGATATTAGCATAGAACAAGACTTATTGACAAAGTCTGACGGGGGGGACCGAAAGGGTTATGTTGCCAGTAGCAGTGCCAGTGGTTAATGTGGTAGACAGAAGGCCAATCATGAAGCACTTTAAAAACCTCTTTAGAAATGGATTTATTTCGAAAGTAACATAAAGCTTAGATATCTCAGGATGTGCTGAGCTATCACTCTATATCCTACTGTTTTAAGTATAGACTAATCTATTGAAAATGCAAGCTTCCTGAATGTTACAATCTGAAATTAATGCACGGCAACATTCATCTGTTGATCTGGAACACATCAAGTTTCTCTGAAATAACATTCTCTGAATAAAAACATTCTGCTTATCTACTGATATGGCAGTGGAGGGTGTAGTCGCACGTCATTCTTGAACAGAGGGCAGAAGGAGTAATTCCATAAATGAGCTTAATTCATTGAATGAGCTTACACTTTGTATGATTAACATGACTCTATTTATAAACGTGTGTCTTGCAGTGAAGAAAGATACCACACAGAGAGTGATTCGATTGAGCCCAGCAGAGCAGAAACAAGCGGAGCCCAGCCGAGTGGCACCTAAAGCAAAAAAGTGTGTTTGCACATGGTACTTTTGAGGTGATGAGTGAAACGCTCTGTGCTCTGTGTAAAAAAAAAAAAAAAAAGGAGAAAAGAAAAGCCCAACAAAAGCATCAACCCAGTCGCATTCTCAAAAGCCTGCCAACTTTCAAATATAAAAACATTCACATCCATAAAAACATACATAAAAAAGCCATCCACATGGCATCTCCTCTAACAAAAGCAAAGCATATGGTTTACAGAGAAAGGATTTGTAGGCCACCACTAACTAAGGGTACTGTTAACCAACACAAGTCTTTAACCATCAAGTCTTCCTCTTGAATGTAACAGTATCATTTCAAAATCAAGGCCAGCAAATATGATCCAAGACCCGAAAGATGAGCCCAGCAACATTTCCTGTGAGTAAAGTGAGAAATGTTTGAAGCTGGAGCTCCCTGACCCCCTGTATCTCCAGCTGACAAGCACCATCACCTGTCAAAGCTTGTCCATAATTGCAGGCTGGAAAGAGAAGGGGCAGTTAAATGCCCTTAGTATCCCCTTCCCTTCTTTCCCCTCTATCTTTAGGCTCACAGACGGCTTCTAAAGTCCAGGAAGGAACATAAATACAACAGGAAGCAAGCCATTAAAGCTTAGATAAAGCAACAGATCACTTGTTCTGGGGCCATAATAAAGGGACCCTGGTCAAGATGAGAACAACTGTGTTTAATGTAGCATAAACAATAATTAATCCACACACCTCGTATATTTACTTTGATATGGCTTAGGGCATTTTAAAAACATTTGATTTCATGCTATTTCATGTTAAATCTAAAACATTACAAATTATTTATGTATAAACAAAACAAGTGTTAAAAGCCCAGTATATAGCAATACTGAAATGCTACTGTAAACTTTCTGACATAATTATCAATTACACAGTGAGCAGAGGCTATTCTGTCATTAATTTTAACTTTTGCAAATGAATTACATTTACAGCATCTATTTTCCACCTACTTTCAGTCATGTACTACATAGCTAAAATGCACAAACTTCCTCCTTGGCCGAGTACATATTACATCTGCAAATTAGGACATCCTGTATCATCCGGCCAGTGAGCCTGATGCTGTACTGGTGAGCCATTCATCCGGGTATCAGTTGACCCGAAGGCAAACTTACACCCTGAGAAAATATTAGTTTGCAGCACAGAAACTGAATATTATCCTGGCACATTTTCAGAATTTGAGGGGTGTCAGACACTTGCTGAATAAAGGTAGCTACTGGTACTGATCGGCCTTCTTCCAGTCACAACTGGGTAATGCCAGTTTCACTAGGATCTAAAAAAGGTTATGCATTTTTTTTGTCTGTGAAACCACAACATGATGAAATGATCATTTTTAAGAATAATGCTCCATCAATACACCATCTCCAAGTCAGACATCATCTCTGACACAAAGCCTCCCTCACCAAACAAATTATATTCAAATTGCATGCCTGAAGCACAGATAGCACTGCTAACTGTAAACAGCTTCTTATAAGAATCTCCTTACTGTATATCTCTTTAGACTTACAGTAGATCTATACACATGTGAAATTAATTTGAATATAGCCCACAGCTCATATTCATGACCAAACACCAGATACCCAATTCTGCATAAAACAAAACTTACTCTGCAGCTTTAACCAGGGGCTTGCTGCCTAGTCTGAAGAAAGGTCTGTTGTCTGTACTTGTTCCCTTCCGAAGAACAAACTTTTCCGCCAAATCATATCCTAAAAAGAAGGAGAAAAAATATGTTAATATTATAATATACATTACATTTGGCTAGGGTTTTGACCAAAGCATTTTGCACAAATGCAACTTCAAGAGGAGCACTTGGAAATTATTGGCTAGATTTAAGGGTTATTAAATTAGAAATCAGTGAGAAACTTTTATGATTAAATGTCAAATACCCAGGCCGCTGAAACATCTTCTGTTGTGGCACAATTTGGTCTTTTTTTGGAATAGTTAATCAGACATGATTCAGTCTGTGAAATGTTTTGAACATATAATTAATTGTCATATATATATAATTTATAGTACTACATGCAAACATCCTATACTGGATATTTACATCAAGACATACCAGTTGCACTATTTCTAAATCATACCTGTAAACTCATGACGGTCATTCATGTTGGCGTACCATCTTTTCTCCAGTTTTAAAGGAGGGCATAAATGGCCTAAAACAAAAATAAATGTTATATGAGACATTTCAAGAAAAAAATATATATATGAAATATATGGGATTGTTTTATGTTTTTTCCACATATAAAAATATTAACGGTGGGCCAAAAGTCAAGTTATTATGTGCTGAAACTTTTCCATTTATTAAAGACTGGTTTTCTTGCAAATGGATTAGTCTGCTGCTTATGCTGTATTACGGTGTAATGATTACTCAGTTGAGATTCTCAACTTACAATCATTTTTATTGTAAGGCATCCATTAAAGGCTTAACCTGTGTTCAGGAAAACATGTATATTTGTATCTCAGATTAATATAATTATATTAAAGGCAGACTTTGGTAATAAAGCATGATGTGTTTCTATATGATTATGTGCTTTCTGACTGTTCAGACTGTACATAAAAATACTGATACAGTTGGGGATAACAGATCCATAGCAGTGTACATGTGACACTTGTCCAGGTGACCTCTATTTCATACATTTATGGAGGCATGAAGTTCAGAAAGTCCATACCATGTCAGAAAGTCCATACCATGTCAGAAAGTCCATACCATGGGCTTGTAGGTGCCTTGCAGCAAGATTTTTTCACAACAAATAATTAATTTACACCCTGGTTATTTAAATAGCTCATGTACACATACGTGTTAATTAAAGGTGATGTTTATTTTAAATCCTTCCCCACAACTAAGAGGTCAGCTTTACCTTCTTTCATACCAGTGTGAGCTAAAGTTGGCAACCTAAGCAACATGATGCCACTGAAGTAACAACTACATTTAACAGCTCTGGTGTTTGGAGATACGTTTACTAGCCATGGTGTGAAGCCCACCCACAACTGTAAAGCACAAATGCAAACTAATCACTGCTGTGAAACATTTGTTTTAAGGACAGAAATAAAAAAGAAGAAAACAGTAAGGCATGGACAAAAGATATGTAAGTGAAGCGGACCAGATGGAGTAGGTATACATACCTATTTTATCATTTACTGCCATGCCAAAAGTAAAAGGAATGGCATTTACTATCCAGAAGAAGATCCATTTTAGCCAGTGACTCATTTCTTCTTTTGACCATGAGAAAGGTGCTATTGGATAACTAAAACAGAATACAATGTCACATTTCAGGG
Source organism: Pangasianodon hypophthalmus (assembly GCF_027358585.1). Lineage (NCBI taxonomy): Eukaryota > Metazoa > Chordata > Actinopteri > Siluriformes > Pangasiidae > Pangasianodon > Pangasianodon hypophthalmus. Next base: position 10,203,389 of record NC_069737.1, on the reverse strand, counting down.
ACCTTAGATAACATGATAAATGATGAGATAATTAATTAATGGCTTTACATCAAATAACTACATTTCCGACAGTGACACATAGTATTTAAAAAGCACATTCAAATCACGCAATAAAAAAAACAACACAAACGTTATTCATGCACAGTTATGTTTTATTTTGTATTTTAACATAATTAGCCTTTGAACAGCAGGTTGATTAAACCTGCATATAATACATAAATATATAATATATTTATGTATTATTGATAATGTAGAATCCATATTTTCCCAACTTATATCCAAATTAATAACAAAATCAAATCAATTAATAATCAAACAAGTGTGTGTGTGTGTGTGTGTGTGTGTGTGTCACCCTCCTAAAGTTTTTCCGTTTAACCTTATCCCATCGGTTTACCTGTACTTTGAACTTGAGTTTGATACAACTTAGCTGTGTATCCGTCTTAGATGTGAGGTCACATATTCCATTAATAAATACATCTCGTGGCTGTGTCCCAAACAGCATACTACAGTACTAGTTGGGTTGCCATACGGAGGTACTATTTTGACTTGCTATTTAGTACGGTAGTATGCGGTTTGGGACGTTGCCCATGGATCACGTGGGGATCAGCCGAACGTCTCTGAACACTGGTGAAGGTGTCACATCACTTACCAGCGGGACAGTGTGGAATGTTTAGACTACGGTTCGTCATGTTGACTAGGCAAAAAATAAACTCATAAATAAACATCGCGCGAACATGTGTGCTCGTGTGTATTTATCATATGTGCTCGCAGTGAGATTCCGTGCTCTGAACATGTAGGGTTCTTCCCTAAGAAAATTGCTGCCTGCATTACACACGGATGACTGTGTACAATTGTAGTGGCAGTAGTATTATACTGTATACATATACTATGCAAGCATTATGCTGCTCACTATTCAACTGAACATATTAGCTCGAGTGAGAATACATGTGCTCTGTTCCTGCCTAAAAGGCGTGCAGAAAGACTTTATCGAAGACTTTCGTTTAATTCGCAGGAGGCCGACATCAAGCGAGGCGCCAGAAGAATAAAGAAACATCCACATTTATAAATGACACGACAAATAACGGAGCCAGAAGGCTAATACACCGCTGAAGCAACACTACCTTAGGAAAACAAAAACATAAACAAAACAAAACAAAAAGAAGGCAATGTACTTACATCTGCTGAGAAAGTTTTTTTTTCCCCGAAGCCTCTTGAAGCCCTATTTTAAACGCGCCTTCAGTCCAGAACACACACTTGGAGGTAAAAAGTGAGAATGGAAGCTCATGGAGGAAAGCGTGTCCTTATTAGTCGCACTGACTGACCCTCCCACTCACTCAATATTCTACACCAGTACATACAGCTACATCATCTGCGGAGATGAAGACATATAACAGCCTATATATGTGCTAGTTTCTGTAGCCCAGTCCAGGATGAATAACAAAATTCACTGTTCAAAATTCAAAGTGGGTTCATTTGAATACACTGTAGGGTTTATGTCTAAAGACCATCGTCTGTGGAGCTTGGAAGACGGCAAAAGTATTTGAATATGAATTAATTATATGAATATTTAAATTATAGACCTAACACATTAAATACATTTCCTGTGGTGTATTTAATAAATGTACTTTTATGCTAATGTTTTTTCTTTGTTTCGAAATTTACAAGAGTAGGATTTGCCTTTAAAATATAGAATTAGAATAGAATACAGAACCCTAAATAAAAAATCTAAAAAATTCAAATCATTTTTTTTTTTTTTTCAGATTTTATGGAAATTAGACCAAATGTGAACCTAACATGATCCTTAGGGAAACGTAGATGCTTCAGAGTGGTCGCTGATCGTGTAAAGTGAAGTAAAGAGGCATAGAGTAGCATTAAGTGGAGTCAAGACAAAGATGTGAACCGTAATTAAGTGCATCTAAAGTGCCTCTAAAATGTTCCACTGAAATAGCTAAATACCTATTAAGAAAATACCTTTTGGTGTCTAGCTAGCGATTGCCAGCAAACTAAAGTTAGCATAGGTTATTGCATAGCTATAACCTTACCTAAATAGTTATGCTGGGCATATACTAAGCATCAAAGAAAAGTGCATGAACTCTTTTATTTGTGTAACCACTACTTTATATAAAAAGTGTATTTTTGAGATTTGCATTTACGCTTCTGATTGTTTTCAGTCTCAAAACCATGATCCATTTTTTAATTATAGCAATTTCAAATCAAAGAAAAAAACATTGGCAAAATGTAAATTGCCTGTATGTCTGAATGTGTGTGGACCCTGTGTTGGACTGGTGTCCCATCTGAGGTGAATTCTCCCACCCAGTGTTCTGGGGATAGGCTCATACATACGCTAAGCTTTTGCCTCATACAAGGAAAACTGCACTGTGTACGAAAGAGCTTTTTCAGTCACCCATGTTGGACTGTCTGATCTGAAACAGCATGAGGTGTCATGGAAAACTTTCTCAGTTCAGAATAAAGAAAAATAACTTTCCAAAGTCAAAGGGTTTTGGATGCCAAAAATCAGACTATTGAAACAACCAACAAAGCCAAGATGTCTAGATCATCTGATTTATACAGTCATGGCCCATGCTTTTATACAATGCTAAAGCAGTGAGTTGATAAGGTGGAGTTTTCTCATTTTTTTTCTTTGAATCACGCCCCTGGCCTCTCGCCTCAATTGTTTCATTATTCCTGCACCTTCTCTTTAATTGTGGCGCAAGCTCAGCAAGTATACTTTGTAAAAAATGTTTAATATTGATTAATATCCTTCATAAACCTTAACAATACACTTTAAGAAATCACAAATGTTACACAGGTAAAAAAGATACAAACTTAATGCTGATTCACACACACAGATAATCTTGTAAAATCATATGCTTTAAATGCTGATTTAACATAAAGTCACACTCTTTTCATGATTCAATGTACTACAATACAATGTATCTTATCATTTCTGATTATTTTAACTCTTGATTGAACCTGATGGATTATGTAATATTCATAATTAAATCATACTCTGATAAAGAAAATTCTTCTATATATTCCCCCCTTTGGTACTTACTAAGTCCCACCTACCTCAAGAGAGCGGTCTCACAATTCGATTCCTTCATTTACTCTAACTAGTGATCAATTCCTGATCACTTCCTTCTTTTACCAATGACCAAATCCTGAAACAGCTCTCTTGTGGAGTACAGGACCAAACCTCTCCCTCCACACTCGACTAGGAAGGAGTAAAAGATCCTGTCTCCCTGTCCTAACTCCCAGTTCATAAATCAGCTATTGTATTTCAAGCATGAGCATGCATTTGGTTCAGCACTTGCCCATGGTTGTCACGGTTGTGTAGAATACAGTAGCGATTTTATCAGTATCAAACTTGTGCACATAATCAATCACAAAATCAAATTCTCAGAATTGATTACAATAATAATCAAACATCAATCAAACAACATAATCAATAGCAAAATTATAAACTCTCTTTCTCTCAAGCAATGGCTATCCTTAATGCTTCTTCTTCAACCCAGATACTTTGCATATTCTAGGAGGTCACCCTTGGGGAGAGGTTAGGCTAGTACTTATGTATGGCTCATCACTTCTTCTTCATCCTCACTTGAGGAACTGGGGTCCATTTCTTCTGGGCCCTGTTCTGGGACCCAATCTGGCTTAGAGGGCCAGTCTGGATAAGGGTCATCAGGCTCACTTGTCTGTTCTGAGGCTATTGTTCATGAGAGACATCTGTTTGACAGTAGCTTGAACCACAAAGGACCTTAGTATGGGCATAACACAACAAAACAGTAGTCCTCCAACAACCACTACTATTGCTATCACTATTCCCACTTTTGTAAACACACCTCCCCATTGTCCAAACTGGGACTCAAGCCAATCCCAAGTGTTGATCTTTTCCTGCATTTTCAATAACTTCTTGTCTCAAGTTTTTCAATTTATTCACAGCTTCAGCAAATGTTCCCTCAGGGGCAGTATTGTTAGGGATAAAAGTGCAACACTATATCCAAATAAAACACATATCCCCCTTTTTTCTGCGAACAACCAATTTAACGCCTGTCTATTCTGCCATGTCATTCTACTAGTGGCATCTAACTGGTCACCTAATGCAGATAGTGCAGCATCAGTATAAATAAACTGCTGTTGATTGTAGTAAATATAATTGATCCACTCTGTATTTTTGTTAGGTGTAATCCATATCAGTATAGATTCAAATACTTGCTTCACTTCATCTCTTGCCTTATATTCATTAGGTATCTCGCTTGGGTGGCCTATTGAGTCTATGTACACATTGAGATCTTTCTCATAGGCTCTCTTGACCCTACGATTTCCCTTTTCACTCTTCTCAAGAAACTCATCAAACTCCCAATCGACTGTTGTAATTTTCTGAATCATTCATACCCTAGCACAAATCCCTTTCCAGTCCTTTGGTAGTGTCATTCTCAGGCATGTCCCTTCACAAAGCCAAAAATTATCTGCTGTTGCTTGAGTTTGGTCAGTAAAAGGGAATGTCAAGGGCGTTGCTAGAGTTTGGTTTGTGCATGTGCAATTCAAATTTGTTATTACTGTCATATTAGTAGTTACTGTAGCTGTTGCATGAATTATGGTCCACTTAATAAAGTCTGTGTGCTTAAAAAGGCTGGTGTCTGGATGCCATTTTACAGCACAGTTACCCTGGAATTTACCCATATGACTTATTAAAGCATTCATATTCTAATGTGCAGTCTACTTCATACTGTATAGGTGTCTCCCTCTTTTTTTTTTTATTCTAACATCCAAGTGTTGGCACCGGTCTCTCCATCCTGGATCACTATAGTGTCTACTGTAATTAGGACTGCCTAAGTATGCTAAACAGTCAGGTGGGCAGTATGGCCTATTATTTGGGTCTTCATGACAAAACTGTCCATTAAATTCAGCACACTGTCGGTAGTCATCACCTCTATGAGCTTACTCAAGGGTGATAGTGTGCATAATAAACAATTATCCTTTTTTAAGCTTTTGGCAGTATACTCAGCCCACTTGTATCACCTATTGTCCTGTGCTGCTCTCAACAATCTCTCTTTCTTTGCTATTCGCACCATATAAGGGCCTAAGGTTAATGATTCATTTAATGTCCCATTCATGGTTACTTGGTACCCATTTTCAACTTCTTTCCCTGTAATATTGCTAGTTGATCTCTTACTCCTCTGACCCATCTCAGAGCCAGTCAAGGCCTGAAGGCCAATTAAGGGCTGAGAAATCGATTGTGAAAAATGCTGTTTGTTGACTAGCGGAAGGGCTTGAGTCTGTGGGAGGTGTTGCAAGAAGCTGATCAGTGTCAAACTCAACATTATGATCAGGCGCACTTTCCTGTTCAGCAGCGGCTAGTAACGGCTCATCTCCTTCCCCCTCAGTAAGTTCAGCAGGTATGTCAGAACCAGGTGTAACAACTGGCTCATCTTCTCTCTCAGGTTCTGCTGAGGCAGGTCCTGGTTCATCCTCCCCTCTTTCATGACTTGGGCCTGCCTCTGTTTTTCTTTCACCTTCATCTAAGCACTCTCCTATCTCTTCATGACTGTCCTCTGAAGTATCAGCTACTAGACCTTCCTATTCCTCAGCAGTCTGAATGTCCTCTCGTCTCCTTAGTCTAGGTACTGTAGTACAATGATTCAAATGGTACCAACTGGTGTTACCTTCCACCCGTTGGGGTTGCTCTTACCAATGTATATGTCCCTTCCCTTCTGGGTTCTTTCCACTTTCACCTGAATACTGTTAGATATACCTTATCTCCAGGAACTACTGGACAAGGCACCTCTGCGTCTTTGCTTGGTCCTCTACTTTGTTCCTGTGAATAGATAGCTTCCTGAACAGCAGTTAGTTGTCACATATAAGTTCTCAACTCCATTTCCAATTGCTCCAGAGGTGGTCCATCATAAGGAACTCTCAGATATGGTACTAGCATGGGACAACCCGTAAGCATTTCATTTGGTGACAGATTAGTAATTCTGTTAGTTTGCATATGATAGCTCATTAGTGCAAGAGGTAAGGGATGTACCCAATTAAGTTTTGTGTCAGCACAAATCTTAATAAGTTTAGCCGTAAGATTACCATTCACCCTTTTCACCATTCCTTGTGATTGAAGACGATAAACACATCCCAGTCACTGTTTTATTCTTAATTGCTGCAACATTGTCTTCAGTGTTCTCTGAACAAACGCTGAACCATTGCCAGAACCTATCTGAGATGGTATACCAAATCTGGGAATTACTTCTCTTATTAAAAATTTAATCACTGTTCCTGCAGCCTGATCTTTTGATGGTACTGCTTCTACCCATTTGCTAAATCTGTCTATTATCACCAACAGATACCTCTTTCCACATAATCTATCACTCGATGCCTTTATGGTCCTTCTGGTACTGGCATGTGTCCTATTGGTGCTGATGTTCCTTTCCTAACATTATTCTGAGCACAAACTTCAGATTCAGATAAAAAAATTATCTACCATTGCCTGTAAATACGGAGACCAGTAACCTTTTTGTTTTATTTTTCTTATCACCTCCCCCCTGGTCCAACAGGCCAAACCATGCACATCTGAGATTAGTACAGTGAGAAAGGCTGTAGGCGCAATCATATGCCCTTCATGTGAACGCCATATACCATTTGCATCTCTAGTGGCACCTCTTTGCCATCACACTGAGTGTTCATAAACATTTGTCTGACGCTGAATGCAAACAATATCATCCAAGTTAGGTTCAGGCTGACTGAGAACCACTGGGGCCATTACTGCTACCTGGCACCTGGAAGCCTTCTTGGCTTCAAAATCTGCATAATTGTTACCTTTGGTAACAAAATCATTGCCTTTCTTGTGTGCTTGACACTTAATAATTGCTAAATGCTTTGGATGCATCATAGCAGAGATCAGTTGAACTATTTGTTGAGCATGTTGGATGGGTGTTCCATCACTTTTCCTAAAGCCTCTTTGCTTCCAGACAGCCCCAAATAGATGACAAACTCCATGGGCATAAGCAAAGTCAGTATATATACATATATATACTGTATATATACAGTCAGGTCCATAAATATTGGGACAGTGACACAGTTTTGGTAATTTTGCCTCTGTACACCACCACAGTGGATTTGAAATGAAGCATTTTTTACAGAGTTCCTCCATTTTCACAGGCTCAAAAGTAATGGGACAATTGACTGATAAGCAGTTTCATGGCCAGCTGTGGCCTGTTTCCTCCTTATATCATGATAAATTAAGGAGATAAAAGGTCTGGAGCTGATTCCAAGTGTTGAATTTGCATTTGGTAGCTGTTCATGGGAACTCTCAATATGCCGTCCAAAGAGGTGTTGATGCAAGTGAAGGAGGCCATCATTAGGCTGAAAAACCAAAACAGACCTATCAGAGAGATAGCAGAAACTTTAGGAGGGCCAAATCAACAATTTGGTACATTCTTAAAAAGAAGGAATGCACTGGCGAGCTCAGCAACACCAAAAGGCCTGGGAGACCACAGAAAACAACTAAAGTGGATGATTGTAGAATTCTTTTCTTATTGAAGAACAACCCCTTCACAACATCTAGACAAGCCAGGAACACTCTGGAGGAGGTAGGCCTATCATTGTCAAAGTCTACAATCAAGAGCCACCTTCATGAATGTAAATACAGACGGTTTACCTCAAGATGCAAACCGCTGGTAACACTCAAGAACAAAAAGGCCAGATTAGACTTTGCTAAAAAACCTCTAAAAAAAGCCTGACCAGTTCTGATGCAAGATTAACTTGTACCAGAATGATGGGAAGAGAAAAGTATGGAGAAGGAAAGGAAGGGCTCATGATCCAAAGCATACCACATCATCCGTCAAACATGTGGAGGCAGTGTTATGGCATGGGCATGTTTGGCTGCCAATGGAACTGGGTCACTGGGGTTTATTGATAATGTGACTGTTGATAGAAGTAGCAGGATGAATTCTGAAGTGTACAGAGCTATACTTTCTGCTCAGATTCAGTCAAATGCTGCAAAACTGATAGGACAGCGCTTCACAGTACAGATGGATAACAACCCAAAACATACTGTGAAAGCAGCCCAAGAGCTTGGAAATTAAATGTTCTTAAATGGCCGAGTCAGTCACGTGACCTCAACCCAACTGAGCTGCTTTTCACTTACTGAAGACAAATCTGAAGGCAGAATGACCCACAAACAAGCAGCAACTGAAGATGGCTGCAGTAAAGACCTGGCAAATCATCTCAAGGGAGGAAACTCAGCATTTGGTGATGTCCATGGGGTCCAGACTTCAGGTAGTCATTGACGGCAAAGGATTTACCTCCTAGTAATAAAAATAATCCTAATATTTATGATTATATTAGTTTGTCCCATTACTTTTGAGCCTGTGAAAATGGAGGAACAAAAATGGCTGTAATTCCTAAACGGTTAATGCAATATTTTTGTTAAACCCCTTGAATTAAAGCTTAAAGTCTACGCTTCAGTCACACCTTGACTGCTTCATTTCAAATCCACTGTGGTGGTGTACAGAGGCAAAATTACCAAAATTGTGTCACTGTCCCAATATTTATGGACCTGACTGTATGTATATATATATATATATATATATATATATATATATATATATATATATATATATATATTAGGGGTGGAACGGTACATGTATTCGTCCCGAATCGTCACGGTACAGGCGTCACAGTCCGGTTCATGTACTCCGGCGACAAATACAGTCAGTCACAGGCGCCCAGAAGGGGGCACGCGTGATAATGCAACGCTAACTGTCACAACAGGAAAAAGCAGAAGAAGAGATCTGCTACACACCAATCCAAAACAAGAATGGCAAGTTCAGACAGCACATAAGAGCTCGAAGACCCGCCTGCTTGTTTTAAATCCATAGTGTGGGAAAGTTTCGGGTTTCCTGTGAAGTATGGCAGTAAAGGAGCGCGAGTCGTAGATAGGACGATGACGGTGTGTCGGCGTTGTAAGGCAGCTGTACGGTACGTGAGTGGAAATACGACCAATATGCTAACACATATCAGACGACATCATCCAGATGTGCCAGTCACTGGAGTTAGGCAGAAAAAGACTACAGTAGTGCAACAACTAATCCCTGCAGCTTTTAAGCAGCCTTTAGATGTGAGAGCAGACAGGACCAAAGCTATTACGGAGGCAATTGGCATATACATTTCATCTGCAATGCGCCCATATACAGTAGTGGAGGATCCCGGCTTCAAGTATTTATTAAATGTGCTCGAGCCACGCTACGCTGTCCCATCTAGTGCGCACATAAGACAGTCCGTGGTCCTTTCTCTATACACACGTACGAGAGCAGTGATTGAACATGAGTTGTCCACCGCACCCGCTGTTGCATCAACAACAGATGGATGGACCTCCCGTGCTACCGAAAGCTCTCTCACAGTGACAGTGCACTTCATCAACTGTGTTACAAACAAGGCCAGTGTATGAACAGCACACAAGCACTTTTGCCCATACATTGAACCTGGCATCACAGAAAGGAATGGCAGTCAGCCAGGTATCTCGACTGCTGGGAAAAATAAGAAAAACTGTTGCCTTTTTCCACCGCAGCTCGGTGGCTGCCCATATACTGGATACAAAGCAGAAGATGCTTCACTTGCCAAAACATTGTTTAATACACGACGTGCCCACACGCTGGAACTCCAGCTATGAGATTTTTGAGCAATATCTTGAACAGAAATCTGCTGTTTACTCAGCTCTAACAGAAAGAGCCCATAAAAATAAGGATTTTGCCAATCTGACTGACCATGAGCTGAGCATTGAAGAGAGTGTGATTGAGATTATGAAGCCTCTGAAGATGGTCACAACAATACTGAGCACTGAAACAACACCTTCAGTTTCCATGATCTTACCATTAAAAAAATGATCTTGGAATCCATGAAACAAAATGATGATACTCCCACTGCCAGGGAAATCAAGCAAGCCATCAGTGAAAATCTGCAAACAAGGTATTCTTCAGACCCTGGTCTTGAGGACTTCTGTAACAAGTGCACTGCACTTGATCTGCGTTTCAAGACACTTCCTCATCTTGATCCAGCCTATCAACAGAGAATCTATGAAGATATCCTCATCACAGAAGTTCTGAGCACAGCACAACAGGTATGTATAATTTACTATCTTTATATTTTCTTTCATTACAACATATTAATGTTGTTACAATGTTCACTGAACTCACTAATTAGCCTTTTCTGTCATTTTACTGCAGGGTGAGACCAGAGAGACTACAGAGGCCAGTCCATCAATTTCATCAGAGCCCAGTCTATCAACTTCATCAGAGCCCAGTCCATCGGCAGTGACAGCAGAGTCAGAGGTAGCACCTTCTCCTCCACCAAAGAGGTCAGCCATGGCAGAAATTTTTGGCCCACTCTTCAAAACTGTTAAAAAGTACCAGTCTGATTTGCAGCAGCAGTTGAAGGATGAAGTGTACGCCTACATAGCAAAGGAGTGCATTTCAGTTGATTCCAACCCACTTGCCTGGTGGAAGGCTCAAGAGTCTGTATATCCAAATCTAGCCAAGCTGGCAAAGCGTTACCTGGCAATACCTGCAACCTCAGTCCCAAGCAAGAGGGTTTTCTCAACGGCAGGTCACATTGTTACCGCCACACGATCTTCACTCACTACTGAAAATGTGGACAAACTGATATTTTTGAAAAAAAAAACTTGAAAATAGAATAAATCTGAAGCCTTTTATTTTGATGCCTTATTTATTTTGAAGCATTTTCATTAAAAGAGATTTCGGTTTTAAAGTTTATTGAATCTTAAATTTAATGCACATTTAAATGTTTTTCTGTTGTTTTTGGAGAGGGTTGGGCTTAACCTTTGAAAGTTTAATATATAGTCTCCTAATTAAAAAGTTTTATTTTTCATTATTCTATTTATTTTGTACTTTCATATCACAAGAAGCTTTTCAGTTCTGTAGCTGATTGTGACCAAACACTACTGCCTGTTCAAAATAAACAGAAAAAAAGGAAGCACTGGGGACTTGTTGCTTATTCCTGTTGTACCGAACCCGTATCGAACCATGGCTTCTGGGTACCGTTCCACTCCTAATATATATATATATATATATATATATATATATATATATATATATATATATATATATATATATATATATATATATATTATATAAAGCAGTTTGACTCTTAGCTAATTGATATGTGGTACTGAGAGCTTTTAATTCAGCTAACTGAACAGGGCATGGTTGTTCACATCACTTTCAAATTACAGTTCTGTTTTCTCACTACCGAGTACCCTGCATGATTACCTAAATGATCTCTAAAGCATGAACCATCCACAAAATAGTGAATGTCTGCTTCTGGAATAAGTGTAGACTCCAAGTCTGGTCGCAGAAAGCTAATGGCTTTGCCTCACAGTCATGAGGTTGTCCTTCGTGCTCTAGGGGAACAATGTCAGTTGGATTTACTGTAGTACAACATTTAATAGTAATGTCAGGGTAAGTCAAAAGAGATGTTTAGATATGCTAAACACCTTGCCTGAGTTAGGACAAATCTCCCTTGTTCTAACAATTCCAGTACCTTGTGATGTATATAAACGATCACTGGATAACCCATAGTCATGATACATGCTTTTTCATATGCATGGAGGATAGCTTTTTACCACACTGTCTAGTTTAGTGCTGTAATATGCAATGGGCTGTTTCTTTCTACCACTACATATTTCCTGTATTAGGACCGCTGACGCATACCCATCTGCTCTATTGGCTGCATACAGATGAAACAGTTTAGTATAATCTGGTGCAGCCTGAAGCTCCCTTTTCAATTACTCACAAGCTAACAGTGCTTCACTGTTACATGTTAATGGTGAATGCAAGTTTTGATGTCCTGCTTGCTTCATGATTGTTCTCAGAGGAGCAGTCTTAAATGCATACTCCTCTATCCAGTCAGAGCTAAAACCCATCATACCTAAAAAGGTCATCATTTGTCTTACCATCTGTGATTGTAATGTAGGGGTCGTGACAATGGAGTTGGGGATCCAAATGCAAGGCTTTATTTACACACATGGTCAAAACAGGCAGGGTCGAGCACCAGCAAACAGTATAATCCAAGGCAGAGGCAATGGTCAGGGCAGGCAGCAAACAATCAAAAAACAAGGAAAACAGTCCAAGGATCAAAAACACAGGTAAACTAGGAAACACAGAAAGGGAAAACACAGAAACTAGGAACAAGGGATGGCTATACAATAATCAGCCCCCTAGGAGCATGTATGAGCAACTTTTATACAAGACAAGGAGAACACATGACAAAACCAGCCAATGAGAACAAGACACATGCAACCAAGGAACCAAATAAGAACATAACACACAGCCAAGAGTAGCACATGAAAAGATCACATGTGGGGCAAGGAACACATGGGAAATGGAGTCCAGAAAACAGTGACAAGAGTCCAGGGTGGAGTGCCCTCTAGTGGAGTTCATGGGCACTCCAAGTCAAGTCAAGTCAAGTGGCAAGTTTATTGTCATTTCAGCCATATACAAGTACATAGTGAAACTAAACAACGTTTCTCCAGGACCAAGGTGCTACATAAGACAAACACAGAACAACAAGGGACTACATAAATTATACAATAAAGTGCACAAGTGCAAACATGTGCAGACAGCACAAAACAGTACAAGACAGTACAAAACAGTACAAGACAGTACAGTGACTACTGGGACAGACAGTGAGCATAGTAAGTCCCAGTGCAGCGCCGACCAGTACACAGTTCTGTTTAAAGTGAACCTAGTGACAATAGTGTAAATATAGTGTAAACTTAAGTGTAAACGTAAGAGTAGCAGCCTATGTACAGTATAATATAATGAGTTGTGTAGCAGCATAAACATGTGCAAAAACTTGCAGAGAGGATGCACAGTTGTGTGTGTATTGGTATGTGTGTGTGTATTCCTTCAGTCCAGTTTCTGAGTATTGGAGGTATGTGTGTGTGTTCCTTCAGTCCATTTACTGAGTATTGAGGAGTCTGATTGCATGGGGGAAGAAACTATTGCACAGTCTGGTCGTGAGGGCCCGAATGCTTCGGTACCATTTACCAGATGGCAGGAGGGTGAAGAGTGTGTGAGAGGGGTGTGTGGGGTCATCCACAATGCTGGTGGCTTTGCGGATGCAGCGTGAGGTGTAAATGTCCGTGATGGAGGGAAGAGAGACCCCGATGATCTTCTCGGCTGTCCTCACTATCCGCTGCAGGGTCTTGCGATCCGAAACGGTGCAATTCCCAAACCAGGCAGTGATGCAGCTGCTCAGGATGCTCTCGATAGTCCCTCTGTAGAACATGGTGAGGATGGGGGTGGGAGATGTGCTTTCCTCAGCCTTCGCAGAAAGTAGAGACGCTGCTGGGCTTTCTACATTATGGAACTGGTGTTGAGCGACCAGGTGAGATTCTCTGCCAGGTGAACACCAAGAAACTTGGTGCTCTTGACGATCTCCACGGAGGAGCCGCCGATGTTCATCGGAGAGTGGTCTCTCTGTGCTCTTCTGAAGTCAACAACCATCTCTTTAGTTTTGTCCACTTTCAGAGACAAGTTGTTGGCTCTGCACCAGTCCGTTAGCCGCTGCACCTCCTTTCTGTATGCTGACTCGTCGTTCTTGCTGATGACACCCACCACGATCGTGTCATCGGCAAACTTGATGATGTGGTTCGAGCTGTGCATTGCTGCACAGTCGTGAGTCAGCAGAGTGAACAGCAGTGGACTGAGCACACAGCCCTGGGAGGCACCAGTGCTCAGCGTGGTGGTGTTGGAGATGCTGTTCCCGATCTGGACTGACTGAGGTCTCCCAGTCAGGAAGTCCAGGATCCAGTTGCAGAGGGAGGTGTTCAGGCCCAGCAGGTTCAGCTTTCCAATCAGGTGCTGAGGAATGATTGTGTTGAATGCTGAACTGAAGTCTATGAACAGCATTCGAACATAGGTGTCTTTATTGTCCAGGTGGGTGAGGGCCAGATGGAGGGTGGTGGTAATGGCGTCATCTGTTGAGCGGTTGGGGCGGTAAGCTAAGTGCAGGGGGTCCAGTGAGGGGGGCAGCAGGGTCTTAATGTGCCTCATGACGAGCCTCTCGAAGCACTTCATGATGATGGGTGTAAGTGCAACGGGACAGTAGTCATTGAGGCAGGACACTGGAGACTTCTTTGGCACGGGAACGATGGTGGTGATCCAGCTGGCGATCGTAACAGTGGTAGTGGTGCTTTACTTATACCATCTATGTGGGCTGGTGCAATAGCTTTGGTCTTGTGTGCAATTAACTGTCCCAAGTACTCAACTTGTGGCTGACAATATTGTACTTTAGTTTTAGAAGCCTTGTGGCCCCCTAGGGCTAGTTTAATGAGCACTTTGATAGAATCTCTATGGCATTGTTCCAAGAGGTGGAGCAAATCATCAGGTCATCCACATACTGCAACAATGGTCATAAGGTCTTCCAAGTCAGCCTTGAGTACCTGACTGAACATGTGGTGAATGTTTGAAGCCTTGTGGCAGCCTAGTATACATATGTTGTTTACCAGCATGCGTAAAAGAAAATAAGTGCCTGCTTTCCTCAGCAAGAGGAGCAGTAAAAAAGGCTGAGCAAAGATCAATTACAGTAAAATATTTGGCATCAGGCGGGACATTAGTTAGCAATGTGTGAGGGTTGGGAACTTCTGATGGGCAATCCTCTACTAGCTCATTAATTGCACGTAAATCGTACACCAAATGCCATTTTGATTTATTGGCTTTGACAACAGGTATCATTGGACTATTGCAGTAGCTAACTGTCTCAGTCAAAACTCCAGCCTGGTCCAACCCTTCAGTGGTTTTCCTAATGCCTGTCTCAGCTTCAGGACGCAATAGGTATTGCTGTTTTCGCTGTAATTGGACTCCTGATCTAGTCCTGATTCTAATTGGGCTAGCAGATTTAACTAAACCTACATCAGTGTCATGTTGAGATCATAAACCAATAGGTACCTAAACCAAAATCATAAACCAATAGCTACTCTCAGTAGTTCAGCTGTTTTAGATTCTCATACAGGTGTCTCAGTCATGTGCATCTGTGTTTTCTCAATGATCACCACTTCCTGTGGGATTCCTGTCATGAGAGTGGTGCACAGAATCTTAATGTATTATTTATGAGAGTGGTGCACAGAATCTTAATGTATGTCTGTTGAGAGAAAGACTAGAGGATGTTCTGCAACATCCCATTTGCATTTTTCTGCTTTTGCCATCATTAGGTCTAAGTCTTTTGACTTCCAGTCTTTTCCCACATGAAGAGTTACATATGGGACAGAGTTGGGAACCTGAAACCATTTGTCAATAAAATAATAACAATCATTACAATCATCTATTTGCATGGCAGCTCCTTGTTTCCTTATGATTATGAACCTTGATACCAAGGGAACTTTCTGTCCTTTTGTGCCATTCAACCACCTCTCTTCCATTGTTGGATCACGTGATGGATCATATATCATTGTACAGTGATAATCAGATTTTGGCATTTGCACCTCAGGGATCTGTGCCTCAATAAACTTTTCCCATTTACAACTACCTGTTTTACATCACTGCTTATCTGTGCTAACCAATATGCATTTGCCTTTGGTTCAGAAAGCAGTATTTGAGTTTTTCTCCATTTGTGTCTAAATAAACTCCCTCTGGGGAACACCAAATTTGAAGTTCCATTTTACACAAACTATCACTTCCTAATAAATTAACAGGTGTCTGTTATGACACTAAAATGGGTAATGTCACTTTTTTATTTTTAGTTTGCAGACAAACTTGAGCCGTCATATGAATTAGCTGCATTTGTGCCAAGAATTTGTCCCAAGTCCCTTTGACACTAGAGGACCTAGCAGAGTCAAATCAGTTACAATGGGAAATAATACCACTGCCTGTAGATATTTACGTAGATTAGGGAAGCACAACAGGGATTTGAAAGAGGTAAAGGAGTAACTGGGGACAGTTAAATAATCCTCAATTTGAAGTTTCAGTAGTCTTAAGAAAGGTTACTTGGCTTTCAGCAAAAAGAGTTTCTTGACAGTGTGAACCAAAGACTGTAGAGGCTCTGACTTTAAGACAAATCTTAGTGACTTTTATTCTGAACTGTAATCGTGAACCATTTCCAAGAAGGTAGGCAGTAGGAAGGAGCAGGATACAGGGACCAATCATGACATTCACATTCACATTCCCTTATGTAAAAAGCTTATAGAAAAGTGTTAAAAAAATGGGAAAAGAGAACCAAAAAACATGAAAATAAAATAGCCAGAAGGAGGAACATTTGATGTGTTTTTGTGTGAGGAAATGGAAATGTTAATAAAGAACTACAAGGTCAAAGCAAAGGGAGAGAGGAAAAAGGGAAGAAGATCGAGAAGTAGTGGCATTATTCAAGACAGAAAGGGAAAATTCATGGAAAAGCATGAAACAGTTAAGGAAAATGCTGAAAAAGGACAATAAAAAGACAGAAGAAAAGATGAAAGAAATATTCGACAAGCAGCCTCCATATACACCATCCAATCCGTTTGCACCACCTAAAAGCCAGCTTCTAATAATTAAAGGAATGGTACAAGCTGAAGGAAAGATAGACTTGGAAAAAGAAAAGGATGATGGAGCAGCTCTCTAGGAGATAAACAAAGAGCAGCTAAGGATAAAAGGGAAGAAATCAGGGGATGCTCAGAGAATCCTACTGGGGAGGGTCAGCTTCCAATTCTAACAACTGATGCTGATCAAGAACTTATGCTGCAGGTTAAAATAGAGGGCAAAATTACACCCATGATGGTAGACACTGGAGCAAATTACACATGTGTAAGTCCAAATTATGCCTCTCACCTCCCCATGTCTGGAAAATTTGCAAAGACAGTAGGATTCTTGGGACAAATGCAGCTAATTCATATGACGGCTCAAGTTTGTCTGCAAACTAAAAATAAAAAAGTGACATTACCCATTTTAGTGTCATAACAGACACCTGTTAATTTATTAGGAAGTGATAGTTTGTGTAAAATGGAACTTCAAATTTGGTGTTCCCCAGAGGGAGTTTATTTAGACACAAATGGAGAAAAACTCAAATACTGCTTTCTGAACCAAAGGCAAATGCATATTGGTTAGCACAGATAAGCAGTGATGTAAAACAGGTAGTTGTAAATGGGGAAAGTTTATTGAGGCACAGATCCCTGAGGTGCAAATGCCAAAATCTGATTATCACTGTACAATGATATATGATCCATCACGTGATCCAACAATGGAAGAGAGGTGGTTGAATGGCACAAAAGGACAGAAAGTTCCCTTGGTATCAAGGTTCATAATCATAAGGAAACAAGGAGCTGCCATGCAAATAGATGATTGTAATGATTGTTATTATTTTATTGACAAATGGTTTCAGGTTCCCAACTCTGTCCCATATGTAACTCTTCATGTGGGAAAAGACTGGAAGTCAAAAGACTTAGACCTAATGATGGCAAAAGCAGAAAAATGCAAATGGGATGTTGCAGAACATCCTCTAGTCTTTCTCTCAACAGACATACATTAAGATTCTGTGCACCACTCTCATAAATAATACATTAAGATTCTGTGCACCACTCTCATGACAGGAATCCCACAGGAAGTGGTGATCATTGAGAAAACACAGATGCACATGACTGAGACACCTGTATGAGAATCTAAAACAGCTGAACTACTGAGAGTAGCTATTGGTTTATGATTTTGGTTTAGGTACCTATTGGTTTATGATCTCAACATGACACTGATGTAGGTTTAGTTAAATCTGCTAGCCCAATTAGAATCAGGACTAGATCAGGAGTCCAATTACAGCGAAAACAGCAATACCTATTGCGTCCTGAAGCTGAGACAGGCATTAGGAAAACCACTGAAGGGTTGGACCAGGCTGGAGTTTTGACTGAGACAGTTAGCTACTGCAATAGTCCAATGATACCTGTTGTCAAAGCCAATAAATCAAAATGGCATTTGGTGTACGATTTACGTGCAATTAATGAGCTAGTAGAGGATTGCCCATCAGAAGTTCCCAACCCTCACACATTGCTAACTAATGTCCCGCCTGATGCCAAATATTTTACTGTAATTGATCTTTGCTCAGCCTTTTTTACTGCTCCTCTTGCTGAGGAAAGCAGGCACTTATTTTCTTTTACGCATGCTGGTAAACAACATATGTATACTAGGCTGCCACAAGGCTTCAAACATTCACCACATGTTCAGTCAGGTACTCAAGGCTGACTTGGAAGACCTTATGACCATTGTTGCAGTATGTGGATGACCTGATGATTTGCTCCACCTCTTGGAACAATGCCATAGAGATTCTATCAAAGTGCTCATTAAACTAGCCCTAGGGGGCCACAAGGCTTCTAAAACTAAAGTACAATATTGTCAGCCACAAGTTGAGTACTTGGGACAGTTAATTGCACACAAGACCAAAGCTATTGCACCAGCCCACATAGATGGTATAAGTAAAGCACCACTACCACTGTTACGATCGCCAGCTGGATCACCACCATCGTTCCCGTGCCAAAGAAGTCTCCAGTGTCCTGCCTCAATGACTACTGTCCCGTTGCACTTACACCCATCATCATGAAGTGCTTCGAGAGGCTCGTCATGAGGCACATTAAGACCCTGCTGCCCCCCTCACTGGACCCCCTGCACTTAGCTTACCGCCCCAACCGCTCAACAGATGACGCCATTACCACCACCCTCCATCTGGCCCTCACCCACCTGGACAATAAAGACACCTATGTTCGAATGCTGTTCATAGACTTCAGTTCAGCATTCAACACAATCATTCCTCAGCACCTGATTGGAAAGCTGAACCTGCTGGGCCTGAACACCTCCCTCTGCAACTGGATCCTGGACTTCCTGACTGGGAGACCTCAGTCAGTCCAGATCGGGAACAGCATCTCCAACACCACCACGCTGAGCACTGGTGCCTCCCAGGGCTGTGTGCTCAGTCCACTGCTGTTCACTCTGCTGACTCACGACTGTGCAGCAATGCACAGCTCGAACCACATCATCAAGTTTGCCGATGACACGACCGTGGTGGGTGTCATCAGCAAGAATGACGAGTCAGCATACAGAAAGGAGGTGCAGCAATATCTTCCCACTACTCCTTCCCAATCTACATAGGGCCACTCTTCACTTACCTCTTCTAGATTTCTAAACTGTGTTATACTTCTTAACAGTGAATTTTTCTTTTCTTCAGTTAAAGGATATCTTCTCCCCAGTAAATCCTCACACTGGCCCTCTTTCTAGAAGGGTGTTCTTATTCCCTTTGCTTCTTGTAATATACGCACTCTTCTCTGGTCACTGTTTTCTTCTTGAATGTTCATTCAATCTACAGGAAAGAGCTTATGCACCACTCACTATTTTTAATTCCCCTGAATTCTAGACCTTCTGTTCTGACACCTTATGCTCATACCTGTTGGGCATAATAGTTACTACTAACCCTCTCAAGGTATTGTACTCTTTTCCTAATGTAAATTCCCCTTCTGCTGTTCTTTTTCACCTTACCCAAAACACGTTTCTTAATGCTGGTGATACCTCAATCCTAGCCTTACTTATGACTTTGCCAGTGACACCTTTTCCTTTTTCATAACCCCTTTCTTGCCCTATCTGTAGATAAGGTTCAACCAGACGATCAGTGGGTATCCTAGTGAAATGCAGCAAAAGTTTCGTGCAACAAAACTCATCCAGTGTTTTCTCTACATATTCTGTTGTCCAGAATATCCTTATTATTCTATTCCAATTTATGCATGGCCATTCATCTTCAACTTCTCGTTGTCAGGACCGGGGATCGAACCCGGGACTCTAGCATAAGGGACGAACGTTTTACCGTTGAGTCAAACACTGATATGCTACACAAGGGCAAAAACGGGGAGAAGCAAGAAGGCAATGGATCTCAAAAATGATTAAACTTTAAAAACATTAAAGTCCCGAGTGAGCCCAGGGTCCAGGATATCTCGGGCTGGGACCCAGGAGCGTTCCTCAGGGCCATAGCCTTCCCAGTCCACAAGATACTGCCGGGAGCCCAGTACTCGCCGGACATCCAGGATTCGGTGGACTCTGTAGGCAGGCTGGCCATCGATGATGCGCGGAGGGGGCGGACAAAACAGGTTTTAACAAAGACATATGGAATGTGGGGTTAATTCTTAATGACCTAGGGAGAAACAACTTATACGTGACGGAATTGACTTTCCTGGCAATCCTGAGGGTCCAATGAACCTCTGGGCCAACTTGCAGGATTCCACCCGCAAGGGAAGGTTCTTGGTGGAGATCCAGACTCGTTGACCGGGGCACTCAAATGGGGACATGCCTGTGGCTGAGGAGCAGAGAGTGTTGTGTGCGTATTCCGCCCACATGATGAAGGTGGACCAGGAGGACAGGTTGTTGGCAGCCATACACCTCAGGGTGGTCTCGAGATCCTAGTTGATTCTCTCTGTCTGACCGTTGGACTCTGGATGGAACCCAGACGATAGGCTCACGGAGGCCCCCAGAGACTCACAGAAGTCCCGCCAGAATCGCGAGGGGAATTGGGGTCCCCGATTGGAGACGATGTCCCGTGGTATGCCAAAGGTGCGGAAAACATGAGTGATGATAAGCTCTGCTGTTTCTTTGGCTGTGGGTAGTTTGGGCAACGGGATGAACTTGACGGCCTTGGAAAACCGGTCGACAATGACCATGATGCTGGTGTTTCCCTGATATGGTGGAAGCCCGGTAATGAAGTCCATGGACAGGTTGGACCAGGGTCTATGAGGGATGGGAAGAGGCTGAAGGAAACTCTGGGGAGACTGGTGCGTAGTTTTGCTCTGGTTGCATACAGGACAGGCCCTGACATAGGTGGTGACATCCTCCTTGATGGTAGGCCACCAAAATCGCCTCTGGAGGGACTCGAGAGTACGCAAGGGACCCGGGTGACATGAGAAGCGGGAGGAATGCCCCTACTGAAGAACTGGGGATCGAACAGCCTTGGGTACAAACAAGCGGTTGGTCGGGCCACTTTCTGGGTCGGGTTCTCTGGCTTGGGCTTGTCTCACAGTGTCCTCAAGTTTCCACCTGACAGGAGCTACTATTTTTGAGCTCGGGATGATAGGGAGGACCTTATCCTCTCGTGACGTGCTTGCGTAGACACGGGACAGTGAATCTGGCTTAAGGTTCTTGGAACCAGGACGGTAAGACAGGACAAAGTGAAGTCTGTTGAAGAACAGTGACCAACGCGCCTGTCGGGGATTGAGCCGCTTGGTTTGTTGGATGTACTCAAGATTTTTGTGGTCTGTGAATACTTGGAACGGGTGTTTTGCGCCCTCAAGCCAATGCCTCCACTCCTCCAGTGCTGACTTAACAGCCAGAAGCTCTCGATCACCCACATGGTAGTTTCTCTCTGTCGCGGTAAGACGGTGGGAAAAGAAGGCGCAGGGGTGCAGCTTGCCGTCTTTACCCCTTTGAGACAGCACCGCTCTGACTCCTACTTCAGAGGCATCTACCTCTATGACAAATGGAATCTCCAGATCCGGGAGAACCAGAATAGGAGCCGAGGAGAAGCGGGTCTTGAGTTCGCAGAAGGCTGACTCGGCGTCCTGGCTCCAGCGAAAGCCGGCGGAGGTGCCCTTGGTGAGTGCTGATAACGGGGCTGCAACGGAGCTGAAGTTCCGGATAAACTTGCGATAAAAATTGGCGAATCCGAGGAAGCATTGGACCTCTTTTACTGAAGAGGGGGTAGGCCAATCCACGACTGCACTCACCTTTTTTGGGTCCATTTGGATTAGACCGGGCTTGATGACGAATCCCAAGAACTGGACCTGGGTTACGTGGAACTCGCATTTCTTCGGCTTGACGTACAGGTGGTTGTCCAGAAGGCGTCTGAGGACTTTGCTGACATGGGTAACATGCTCCTGCAGAGAGCTCAAGAAAATGAGGATGTCATCCAGATACACGAAGACGTATAAACATAACGCAACAAAAAACACAGGAAAAGGACCAAAACTCTGACACTCTTAGGTTTGATATTGTAGTTAACCACATCAAATATTCATTCTTTTTCTGCTCTGTCAGTAGTTGCCTTCTCCCTAAGATGTCTAGATGAAATGACTCTTTCCAAAAATGATTATTAATACCTGTGTCTCATATAATAACTGATTTAGTCTCTCATCCATTCACTTCTTTAACTCTTAGTTTAATGTGCTTCTATAAGCAAAAGAATAACATCTCTCATAAAAGTAATGTCTTCTATTCTTGTATATACTTAGAATACCAAAATGAGTTCCAGCCCGATGCCAGACAAAATAAAATTTCATTCGACAGATATTTATCTTTCACCCTTCCTGGATCGCTTTTCTCAGTACCCTTCCTGTGAAAGGAAAAAATTCCCTCACCATGGGCTTTTTTGTGGTGTGCGCTAACCTAATATGTTCAAACCCTAGCGGTATTAATGAGTGATGATCCCAGTAATATGGAAATGAAAAATAAAATATATGATACTTAGAGGTAAACATATGTTTACAGTTCCCTATTCATTCATAGATTTGTTCGACAGGATTTGAGTCTCCTTATCTGGGACTCAATGACAGCAGTTAAGAGAAGAGAAGTCAATTTCTCACTCAGAATCAACACTCTCCTGACTACTTCTACTAAAACTCTCACACACATACACAAACACGCACAGATCCAGGCTCACTCACAGACACAGAGCCACACGCGCAATCATATGTATCTCTAATAAAATAATCTGCAGCTTCTCTTAGAGCTCTTCTAAGAGCCTGTTACCTTTGTTATTATTAATTTGTATTGCTGTACTGGACTTATTGCTCCATTGTTTGTCCAAACGATATGACCTCCCAAATGAAACTCTATTATTTTAATATTTGCTGTAAACCAATTTCTTCTATCTTCTAGTACTGTATGAGCTTTAGCTTTTATTACCACTATACCATAAGGGTGTGTAAATTCCCTGTATGAGGTCAAATGAACATGCATTCTACAATCTGGACTAGGACCTCTTTGTATACAGAAGATGTTATACAAAGATTGCAACTGTTCTTTTTTAGTTGATCTGGGTCTCTGTTTCTTTTTATGGTGATGTTTTCTTGGCATGAATACTATTAAACATTCTTCTTATCTAAGTTACAACGACTACAATTAGGAGAATGACTGAATAATTTACAAAACCATTTCTGTGATGAACGCTTATGCACAGGCTTTAGTTCTGGATCACAGCGGTAACAGATGGGCAAGTATCCAAAATATCTACAATACCAGTTCCTTGGCTGCTTGTTAGTTTTTAAAACACACAGAGTAACTGCTGTCCTTTCTACTACATGAGAATCCATATGATATTTACACACAACAGTATATAAGTATACCTCTTTTATTTGCTTCCTTTTTCCAATAGAGAGTTTTGATTCATACATTCACTTTTTATCTCTTTATTCTCACTTACTCTTATTATTCAATAAAGACTCCCTATATTAGGACTCCAGATGAGTTGCCCTCACCCAGTGGAACCTGCCAAACAACAACACCCTTCCCACATACTCCCATTCACACAACTGAGGGGACCCCAACCACTCTTTAAGTGTACCACACTTTAGCAATACCAAGTTACCCTGAGACCAAGATCCTTAGCACAGAGGACAGCACTCAAAACGGAGCAACCAGTGCCCCACAAATGGAACACTGAGTTGATAAATTGGAGCGTCCACTGTAAGATCTATGTGGCACTTATGATATGCCTGATCAGTGACAGAGGATTTACAGAGCACCCCACAGCTGGTGCACAGCAAGTGGCTTGGTGTCAGGTCGGCCATGACCAGCAGGAACTCACTAAGGAAAAATACAAACACTCCAGAGCCCCCAACCAGGGACAACACTTAAGAAATCAGAAGACAGATAACTAGTTCAAAGCAAGATAGAGACAATCCAACAAGCAACATATCTGCAGGATTTTGCGTGCTTCTTCTCTTATTCTCTTTTTAACTCTTTATCTTATTATTAAATCACTGTTATCCATCAAGGACCACTTAACAGCAATATATTCTGCATGGAGTTTACACCTTTTCAAAAACCTTTTATCAAAAACCCCTTGCTTCATTTAGTTCTTTAATTTGGAGAAGCCTATGAGTGTTCTTACCGCCCAAGGCTGACCTAGCAAACCACACAAACAGCTTAACTAGAAGCAAAAATGCTTACCATCTTTGGCCGGCCTGTTTGTGTACTCTGCCTCCAGTCAGCCTAGCTGCGGCCTTTCACCCCTCCTGGCTCCTTTCCAATCCTGCCGATAACACCAATCTATGTCTCAGTTCAGAATAAAGAAAAATAACTTTCCAAAGTCAAAGGGTTTTGGATGCCAAAAATCAGACTTTATTGAAACAACCAACAAACCCAAGATGTCAGGATCATCTGATTTACACCGTCATGGCCCAAGCTTTTATACAATACTGAAGCAGTGAGTTGATGAGGTGGATTTTTTTCTTTTAATCACGTCCCTGGCCTCTCGCCACAATTGTTTCATTATCCCTGTACCTTCTCCTTAATTGTGGAGCAAGCTCAGCTAGTTTATTTTTTAAAAAATGTTTAATGTTGATTAATATTATTCATAAACATTAACAATACACTTTTTAAAGAAATCACAAACATTACACAGGTAAAAAAAGATACAAACTTAACGTTGTTGAATGCTATTTAACATAAAGTCAAACTCTTCATGATTCAATGTATTAAATCTCTTATCATTTCTGATTATTTTAACTCTAATTGGAGCTGATGGATTATCTAATAATCATACTTAAATCATACTCTGATCAAGAAAATTCTTCTAAAGAGGCAGGTGATACCCACATCCAAGCAGCTAAAGAGCAGAAGAGTTTGATCACTAAATTTACCTCAGACTTCCCCTGAGGTGGATATTGTATGTTGTTGTTGTCTAATATTTTATATGTTATGTATTTTTCTTTTCAGATATCTGATTGAATGATGAGAGTTTTTCTGAATATCATTAACTGAAAAAATTAGCCATAAAATAATTAGGCTCTTGGGCTAACTAGTAAAACTGGGACTGTCAAACTAGCTACATATTATATTGTGTAAACGAGTTGTCAAGGTTGATAACAGGTTAGCTATCATCCAGCTAACTATTACTGTATATTATGCTATATAATGAGGCCTAATCAGTTCCAAGCAAATGTCTAATCATGCTGATAATATCCAATCCATTCTCAGAAATTTTGAACTGAAGGTTAAAATTATTAGATAGATTTATTTTATAATTTATAGATATGATATTTATAAATAAAAGTTCTAAATTATATATTTATAACTATTTTTTTACATTTGAGTTATATATAAAATGTTTTTTACTTTAAAAAAACAGGGTTAACCTTTATTTTTCTTTTTCAATAATTCATACAATGTCAAATCTTCATTGTAAATCACTTGTAAATCCATAAAAGCAGAACAATACAGAACAGTCCTTTTTGTTACTAATCTTGTTATGCCTGACATACCCTTACAATATACTTTAAACTGGGTGTAAAACTATCGAAGAAAAACTATTTCAGACATTTGACCTTGCTGTGACCTTGATGCTGTTTAGATCAATTCCAAAATCTAATTAGTTCATTTGCTTGTTATAATGATAATTCCCTATAGACCCCTTCATTGCTTGTAAACAAAAAGAGAGGCAACCTGGTTGCATAAAGACCAGAGTAGCCTAGCAACCTGATGCCATTTTTATAATCTAACTGAAGAATCTATCAAGATTTTTACTTAGGAATTGGACTGACATTAACTAAAATGTTACCCACTTATTATTACGGATTAGCACTAAAAGACCGGGAATGTTATTAGGCTAAACTGGCATTTTCAAATGGTGTAACTCTAGAATATTCTTATGGCTTGACTTCATGACGATGGCTAAATGATCCTAAGCAGCATCTAGTCCCCACCTCACAACTGCCAGGATTTAAAGGATCCGGGTGCCAGATACCACAGCACACCTTCAGAGGTCGTGTGTGGTCCATGCCTCAACAGGTCGGAGCTGTTTTGGTGGCACAAGAAGGCCCTACACAATATTAGGCAGGTGGTTTTAATGTTATGGCTGATCAGTATATATATTTATATATATCCTAGAAAATCTGAGCTCTTTATACTAAAGAGAAATTTAAGGTATACAAGTCTCTTGATGCTTACAACTTTGTTGCTTGTGGGCAGGTTGAAGACATAATGTTAAAACATAAATGATTACAACATGGAGGACATTATAGTGCTGATTTGTTAGCTGAACAAATAAGTTAATTAATAAGTTTGACAACAGTGTTGTGTGTGATGTGCTTGCCATATTTCCTGTTGCCATAAGTCCATCGCAACCTTGTGACAGCTTCCCGATCTAGCCATGATAATGATTTCGATACATTCTTCTTTTGTCAAAGGCATTCTAAATGGCTATCTAAAATATACATATTATATATATATATATATATATATATATATATATATATATATATATATACATATATATATATATTATATATACAGTCAGGTCCAAAAGTGTATGGACAATGACAGAGTTTTTGTGATTTTGCCTTTATACACCACCACAATGGATTTGAAATAAAACAATCAAGATGTGATCAAGGTGTAGACTTTCAGCTTTATTTTATGAGATTCCAGAAAAATACGGCATTTACCATTTAGGAATTACAGCCATTTTCAACAAAGTACCTCCATTTTCAGGGGCTCAAACGTATTTGGACAAAGTGACATAATTGTAAATATGACCATAATTTTAATACTTGGATGAAAATCCTTTGCAGTCAATGACTGTTTTGCCTGAAGTCTGGAGCCCATGTGCTCAAAACTCAAATTCTGAGTTTCCTCCCTGGAGATGCTTTGCCAGGCCTTCACTGCAGCCACCTTCAGTTGCTGCTTGTTTGTGAAGTCTGCCTTCAGTCTTGTCTTCAGTAACTGAAAAGCATGCTCTATTGGGTTGAGATCAGGTGACTGACTTGGCCATTGAAGAATATTCCATTTCTTTGCCTTCAAAAAGTCTTGAGATGCTTTCGCAGTATTTTTAGGGTCATTATCCACCTGCGCTGTGAAGCGGCGTCCTATCAGATTTGTAGCATTTGGCTGAATGTGAGCAGAGAGTATAGCCCTATACACCTCAGAATTCATCTTGCTACTTCTGTCAGCAGTCACGTCATCAGTAAACACCAGTCAGCCCGTTCCATTGGCAGCCATACATGCCCATGCCATAACACTTCCTCCACCATGTTTGACACATGATGTGGTATACTTTGGATCATGAGCTGTTCCTTTCTTTCGCCATACTTTTCTCTTCCCATCAGTCTGTTACAAGTTAATCTTGGTTTCATCAGTCCAAAGAATCTTATTCCAGAACATGGGAGGCTTTTTTAGATGTTTTCTGGCAAAGTCTAATTTGGCTTTCCTGTTCTTGAATGTTACCAGTGGTTTGCACCTTGTTGTAAACCCTATGTATTTACATTCATGAAGGCGTCTCTTGATTGTAGATTTTGACAATGATACACTTACCTTCTCCAGAGTATTCTTGACTTCTGTTGATGTTGTAAAGGGGTTTTTCTTCACCAAGGAAAGGATTCTGTGATCATTCACTTTAGTTGTCTTCCATGGACCTCCAGGCCTTTTGATGTTGCTGAGCTTACAAGTGCTTTCTTTCTTTTTGAGAATGTACCCAAATGTTGATTTGGCCACACCTAAGGTTTTTGCTATCTCTCTTATAGATTATGTTGTTTTTTCAGCCTAATGATGGCCTCCTTCACTTGCATTGAGATCTCCTTGGACTTCATATTGGTAGCTCCAGTCGAACAGCTGCCAAATGCCAACTCAACACCTGATATCAACTCCAGACCTTTTATCTGCTTCATTTGTCTTGAAGCAATGAGGAAATGGACCGCACCTGGTCAATTAACTTCTTGTCAGTCAATTGTCCAAATACCTTTGAGCTCATGAAAATGGAAGTAATTTGCTTTAAATGGCTGTAATTCCTAAATGGTAAATGCCATATTTTTGTGGAACCTCTTAAAATAAAGCTGAAAGTCTACATTTCGATCACATCTTGACTGATTTATTTCAAATCCATTGTAGTGGTGTATAAAGGCAAAATCACAAAAACTCTGTCATTGTCCAAATACAGTACTTCCGGACCTGACTGTTTGTATATATATATATATATATATATATATATATATATATATATATATATATATATATATGTATATATATATATACAGTCAGGTCCATAAATATTGGGACAGTGACAGAGTGACAGAGTTTTTTTACAGAGTTCCTCCATTTTCACAGGCTCAAAAGTAATGGGACAATTGACTGATAAGCAGTTTCATGGCCAGCTGTGGCCTGTTTCCTCCTTATATCATGATAAATTAAGGAGATAAAAGGTCTGGAGCTGATTCCAAGTGTTGAATTTGCATTTGGTAGCTGTTCATGGGAACTCTCAATATGCCATTCAAAGAGGTGTTGATGCAAGTGAAGGAGGCCATCATTAGGCTGAAAAACCAAAACAGACCTATCAGAGAGATAGCAGAAACTTTAGGAGGGCCAAATCAACAATTTGGTGCATTCTTAAAAAGAAGGAATGCACTGGCGAGCTCAGCAACACCAAAAGGCCTGGGAGACCACAGAAAACAACTAAAGTGGATGATTGCAGAATTCTTTTCTTATTGAAGAACAACCCCTTCACAACATCTAGCCAAGTCAGGAACACTCTGGAGGAGGTAGGCCTATCATTGTCAAAGTCTACAATCAAGAGCCACCTTCATGAATGTAAATACAGACGGTTTACCTCAAGATGCAAACCGCTGATAACACTCAAGAACAAAAAGGCCAGATTAGACTTTGCTAAAAAACCTCTAAAAAAAGTCTGACCAGTTCTGATGCAAGATTAACTTGTACCAGAATGATGGGAAGAGAAAAGTATGGAGAAGGAAAGGAAGGGCTCATGATCCAAAGCATACCACATCATCCATCAAACATGTGGAGGCAGTGTTATGGCATGGGCATGTTTGGCTGCCAATGGAACTGGGTCACTGGGGTTTATTGATAATGTGACTGTTGATAGAAGTAGCAGGATGAATTCTGAAGTGTACAGAGCTATACTTTCTGCTCAGATTCAGTCAAATGCTGCAAAACTGATAGTACAGCGCTTCACAGTACAGATGTATAACAACCCAAAACATACTGTGAAAACAGCCCAAGAGCTTGGAAATTAAATGTTCTTAAATGGCCGAGTCAGTCACGTGACCTCAACCCACCTGAGCTGCTTTTCACTTACTGAAGACAAATCTGAAGGCAGAAAGACCCACAAACAAGCAGCAACTGAAGATGGCAGCAACAGTAAAGACCTGGCAAATCATCTTAAGGGAGGAAACTCAG
Organism: Pangasianodon hypophthalmus; assembly: GCF_027358585.1. Classification (NCBI taxonomy): domain Eukaryota; kingdom Metazoa; phylum Chordata; class Actinopteri; order Siluriformes; family Pangasiidae; genus Pangasianodon; species Pangasianodon hypophthalmus. Next base: position 10,173,987 of record NC_069737.1, on the reverse strand, counting down.
CATTTGGTGATGTTCATGGGGTCCAGACTTCAGGTAGTCATTGACGGCAAAGGATTTACCTCCAAGTAATAAAAATAATCCTAATATTTATGATTATATTAGTTTGTCCCATTACTTTTGAGCCTGTGAAAATGGAGGAACTCTGTAAAAAATGGCTGTAATTCCTAAATGGTTAATGCAATATTTTTGTTAAACCCCTTGAATTAAAGCTTAAAGTCTACACTTCAGTCAAATCTTGACTGCTTCATTTCAAATCCACTGTGGTGGTGTACAGAGGCAAAATTACCAAAACTGTGTCACTGTCCCAATATTTATGGACCTGACTATATATATATATATATATATACATATATACATATATATGTATGATATGTATATTTTAGATAGCCATTTAGAATGCCTTTGACAAAAGAAGAATGTATTGAAATCATTATCATGGCTAGATCAGGAAGCTATCGCAAGGTTGCGATGGACTTTAACAGGAAATATGGCAAGCACATCACACACAACACTTGTCAAACTTACAAAAAGACATTTTGCTAAAAAGTGTTAAGTTCCCATATATATGGAGACTTTTGGGACACACTGTGTATGCTAGGCATGGTAACTAACTAGTAAGCTAAGCTTCTTATATTCTTAGTTAGCAAGCCAACTTCACTGATTCGATAGTTAGCTACTTAACTGAGCTCAAATGGACACTGCAAAGACAGAGCTCCTTGGACCAATTGTCCCTCCTACAATTGCCTGTAACCAAAACCGTTACCTGGATAAAGCAGTTACTGAAAATAAATAAATGAATATATAATAAAAGTGCAACATTTCACTTAAATTTATTTTTTTTTAATTTATTTTATTAATTACTGTGGAGGCTGGGGCATGGTTGAGCGCCGTCTTGTGAATAGAAAGTGGAGTGGGAGAAGGTGAGCGACACAGATTACACACACCTGTGGGAAATTTCCTAATTATTGTTCTGTGTTGCAGTGAGATGGAGAGCATAAAGAGGAGAGAGAAGAGCACCTTGAGACAGGGAGCTGGAGAGAAGAAAGCTCAGTGTGTGGGTATATATGAGCGGGCGATACTGCAGCGGGTTGGCCAGACCCCCGAACAACATCGCAGGCGCTTCTGCACACTGGCATTCAGTGCCAGTTCGTGTACACCCGGAAGCTCACGGATGCCTGCTGGAGGTGGTTACTGGCCGAGGACCACGAGGCCGGGGAAATCATCAATCTTGTGGTGCTGGAGCAGTTCGTCGCCCAACTACTGAAGGGACAGCGGCTTGACAAGGCAATTCAGTTGGCTGAAGATCACCTGGCGGCATATCTGGGGGCAGGTGAACCCTCTTCGTCCTCTCATTCTCTCATGTTACCACTATTTCCCACTTCCAACCTGTCCCTCTCCCCCCTCCCCAAAAGCGGGGGCTCACTCCCCTGAAACCCGCTCCTCGATCCCGTCCTATCCCTCCCTCTCCCATAAGCACGCATATGACCATCTGAGAGGTATCAATGGTCAGCCACTGCAGCCAGATGTCATGCTCTCCCACCCTTATTTTATTTTAATCCAGAATACGTTATAACGAGTGACGCAGGACACTTGGACACAGGAAGAAATGACCCAATTGCTGGTTCTGAAGAGCCGCTGGGAGTCTTTATTCCAGGCAGCTCACTATAACCCAGTGGCAGGGCACTTGGGTCATGATAAAACTTTAAACCGTCTCATGGCCTGTTTCACAGCACCAGAGAAAAAGAGTGTCTGGTCATCAAGTGGGCAGTCCTCAACCTCCGGTACTACCTGTTGGGATGGACCACGCCCCACTCAAATGGCTCCACTGCATGAAGGATGCCAACACGCGGATTACTTCACGGTATCTGGCGCTTCAGCCGTTCAAGTTTCAGGTGGTCCACAGGCCGGGGGCACAGATGGCTCTTATGGACTTCCTCTCCTGGTGGCAAGGGGAGTGGGTGGCAGGCTGGATGGCTATTGGCTTGAGTCGGGCGGTGGGGGTATGGCGGGGGTGTGGTTGAGCGCCATCTTGTGAATGGAGGGCAGAGTGGGAGAAGGTTACGGACGTGGATTGCACACACCTGCGGGAAATTTCCTAATTATTGTTCTGTGTTGCAGTGAGACAGAGAGCATAAGGGGGGGAGACAAACACCTCAAGAGAGGTCACTGCAGAGAAGAGAGCTCTGTGTATGTGTGTATATATGAGCATGCGATTCGAAGTTGCCCCTCTATAAAGCGAGGAAAAGGAAAAAGTGATAGTAGAAATAAAGCCGCTTCGTGTGCTCCAACCCAGCCTGCCTCCCATCTCCTAATCTCCCCATGTCAGGGAGCTTTACAATTACTTAATTAATTAAAATAATTGGTGTAAAATGTAGGTGTAATATAGGTGTAAAACGTACTGTGCAACCACATTATTCAAAGTTCTTTTTCTTTTTTCTAAAACATGTTTCACTTGAATTATGTTGGATGTTATATCACATTAAATTAGGAAAAAGATCTGACATGATTTTGGTTTAATTTTTTTTACAACTCAAAAAAACCTGTGATTTTATAAGCGGTGTGTAGGCTTTTTTATATACATTGTACCTTGTTTCTTTTGTTGAGGAGTGTAAAAAGGAGTGAGAAGTGCAGTAAAAACAAGTGGAACTGTGGAACAGTTAGCATGATATATTATCTATCTACCATGAAATACCATGACAAAATATTTTATAATTACACACATCCTCAATGTCTTTCTCTTTTCATGTTCCATATTGTCTGATTTATATGTGTACTGATTATAGATAATACATGAGTTGCACCTGTAAACTACATTTGACAGCATATGATTGGTTGCGCTAAAATCTGAGGCAGTACACTTGTGTTATCAATTTCTTTGGCATTACCAGTTAAGAGCAATACCAGAACACTAAGATTTATTAATATATAGCATGTTTGTCGGTTTTTGACTATTAGCTGGTCTATTTTGCATATTTATACAATGAGCATATGGATAAATGAATGTGAGAGCAGAAAAGCTCATCAGAGGTTCAACAGAAAAATAGTGTCTTCCATTGTGATCAAAAAAGTTTACAAAAACATATCTGGGACAACTGAAAACAAATGTACTTAGTATTTGCAAAAATGTGTTTCAGCCTTTGAATTCTGCATGAAAAAAAGAAAAATGAGTAATTATTTGGAATATTTTACGCAATGTTTAGAAAACAATGATTTTCATCTGATGAATGAGAAACACTATGAGACTACCTCATAAGCAACATAATTCCCGATTGGTCTCGAAAATGGTTGCAGCTCAAAAATAGAGAATTCAGCATGAAACAGAAACCCTTGCGTGAATTTCTCAAAACACTGAATATTATTTAACATCAGTCCAGGGGCTTCATAGCTTTTAGAACAAGAGGTAATAATCCATATCCAGTATTTATGTGGTTTCACCATGTGTGTTTGAGGCAAACAGATAGTAGGGCCGTAACGATAAGATGTCTCGTTTTATTCTGAACTAGGCTCTCAATAAGTTATGTCAGTGTATCGAATAATAGATTCAACACTCTGCATAACAAAGTAGGCACAGACTCTGCACACACTCTGCTTTAAGACATTTTAAAGCATTTCCCAGTTGATTCAGTCTGGGTTCAAGAAATCACATAAGTGACTGGGACACGCCCCCTTGTAAGTCACACTGACAAGGTTGCAGATTCTTCTTACGCCAAGTTGAACAGGTTTGGAAACAAAAAATCAGAAACTTGAGTACACCGTAGTGTACTTGTTTCCAGTGCAACTACTTAGAAAAAGAAGACACTCTTGTCTACTTCCTGGTATTTGAGCTAGATTCAGGTCTTTGTGTACAGTTTTTGAGATGTGGATGGAGCGGAAATTGGATTTTGACCTGGCAACCACAGACACCAGCACACATAAGCACTCTTGGCCAGAGACCTAATGATTAATCAGCCATGTTTATTTTTGTTACATTATAACGCACAGCTTTTGTTTTATTATATCTTTTTAAAAGTCTTAACTTTTAAAAAGTGTTTGTGTCATTATTATGTTTCAATGGATGTATTTTTATAATGTTGAACGTAATAGAAAATGGAAACCTAAGGCACATATTCAAGCAATGCTTATTTGTGTATTGAAAATGTATCATATGGAGACACCACTGTCTCAAAACAATATCGAATTTGAATTTTGTGTATTGTTACACTCCTGGGGAATAGATAATCTAACACAACTTTCTGTGGTGGTCTGGAGCCCCATCCACAGTACAACTAGTTGTGAAACATTGGTTTCAACCGGAATAGCTTATTTTTTAAAAAAAAATTTTCATAGAAAGCCAGACCTTAGTAGTTATTAAACTTCTTCAAGTAATTCTCTTCAGTATGAAAATGTTAAAATTCAGCAGTAGACTTGATAACTGGTACTAATATAAGGGCAGAAATGGGACTTATTGTCATCTGAGTGGCCCATGCATGTGGCCCCTTTATGCAGACCACATACTCACTTGGGATGTCCACAATGCCAAATGCCTCATTTTTCAAAGAGATTGCACATTAAGCACCAACTACAACACAAATGAATAAAAATATATTGAAACTGGCAGGGGTGGTGGTACAGGTTTACTGTTGTCAACATCTCATCCTTTGAATTCCATACAGTCCCCTAGGGGACTTTCTTGAAGAAATGGACACCCTCCTCAGTTTCTTCCTTACAGACAGCACCCGTCTCACTGTCCTCTAAGACTTCAACCTCCCCTCTGACAAGCTCAAGTCCTCTTGCCATCTCCCTCTCCAGCATTCCTTCTCCCTGACATTCAACAGCTGCCCTCCCACACATAAGGGAGGAAATGCCCTGGACCTGGTCTTCAGCCTCCCCTCTCCAGCCACAGACATCAATTCTACCTCACTCCTCATCTCTGATCATCACTTGGTATCGTTCAATATCACCCTCCCTATTCTGTCTAAAACCAGCTATCAGTATTTCTCTCCCACTCATCAAAACCTTCACTCACACGCCCCCCCCCCCCCCCCCCCCTTTCTGCAAAAAATCCTCGCAAGCTGCAAAACAATCTTTTCTTCACTACTTAATCCACCAGCTCCTCCCTGACTGCTGAAGATTTTGCCAAATTTTAGGATGGGAAGATTGAAAAAAATCTGCCAGACCTTCACTCCTATCCCAACTCCTACACGACACACTCAGGATTCCCCTTCTCTTTCACTGATACATTTTTCTAATCTAGCAACAGATGAGATCCTGTGAGTCATCTCGTCCTGCTATCGTACCACCTGCCACAATGCCTTAGACCATCTCACAAGACTCTTCCCCTTCATCACTACTATCATCAATGGCTCCATAAGATCTGGTCATGTACCAACTGCATTTAAGAGAGCAAGGGTTATTCCCTTCCTGAAGAAACCCACTCTGGACTCTGGCCAAGGTCATGGAGCAGACAAGCAGGCTAAACCGACCGTCTGCTAGCTGCACCGAGTCTTCACTTAGGTTCCAACATATTGAGACTGTGTCTGTTCCCCGAGCTAAACAAAAATGTATAAGTACTCAGAAAGTTTGTTTTAGTAACCTAATTAACATAAAAACCTTTTGATCTGAAGCTAGGACTGTTAAATATTAGATCTCTTATATCAAAAACGCTTATTGTTAATGAAACTATTACAGACCAGATCTCATCTCAATCTACATCTACATAATATATCTTAATCATAACATATGCACCATGCCATGCTACCATGTCAAACTTACATTCACATCAGCAACTGCATAGAGTTTTATCAGTAATCTCCCAGAGTTACCAACCATGACTGGAACATCGTCTGATCTCGAAGAACTTGACCAGACAACTGAATGCTTAGAATCAATGTTCCGCTACACGCTAGATAAGGTAGCTCCACTTAAAGGAAAAATAATTAGAGAGAAAAAGCTAGCACCCTGGTATAATGATCATACATGCACCTTAAAACAGACCAGTCAAAGATTAGAATGTAAATGGCGTCACACTAACTTGGTAGTATTTCAAATAGCATGGAAGGAGAGCCTTCTGAGCTATAGAAAAGCTGTTAGTGCTGCTAGATCAATGTATCTCTCTGCCCTAACTGTAGACAAAAAAAAATCCTAGATTCTTATTTATACTCTAGCAAAATTAACTAGGAATAAGACCACAGTAGAAGCATGCACACAATCATTATATAGCAGTGATGACTTCATTAATTTTTTCAATGGTAAATTTGAAAATATCAGGCAAAAAATTCAGACTATTATTTTAAAACCAGACAGTTTTATAACTAACCCTGTAGATCATACGTAGATCATAGATAACATCAGATCAACGATTAGAATGTTTTACTCCCATTGGAGAGACTGAATTAATTTCACTAATTTCCTCATCAAAATCATCAACCTGTATACTAGATCCCTTACCTATTTGTTTCTTCAAACAGATAATTCTGGGACATTTCTCCTAAAGGGGATATTTTAAGTAACATGTTGCAGAACCTCGGTGTGGGAAGGTGTAGAGGAAGACTCTGGAGACATTTGGAATTTTGTCTCTGGACACATTTGGAATTCCTAGGGATCTCATGCCTTGCATGGGCAACTCATCCTCTCGTTCCCTCCATCAGACACTCGCATCATGGATGTCAGCTCATCAGCTGAAACTTAATCGCCATTCAACCTCTGCAACTGATCCAGACTGCAGCTGCATGATTTGTTTTCAACCTTCCTAAGTTCTCCCACAGTACCCCATTGCTACTGGATAAAGGCATCTGCCAAATGACATAATACATTTATGCAGGATTTCTGAACATGTGCCATTTTATTATCATTGGAATTAGCCTATCCTATAACAATTCTGACATTAACAAATCAGTCACTCATACATATTCCAGCAATGCTTTGAAAATTCTTTGACACTAAAAGTATTAACACTAAAGTGAACATAGCTTGAAGATGACAGAATGATGGGCTACCTAGAAATTGTAGCTTGTCAAGCTATAAGCTTCTCATCATTTAAAGCAGTAGAGTATCTACTATGACCTTTTCTCTGTAGGTGATTTACATTTATATTATTTGCACTGGGATGATTGTACAACAGTCATTGCTAGAGTAGCGTGTATTATGCAGTGCTACAGTGTGTGCACCATCTGGGCTTGTTGTTGTTGCAAAAAAGGTTTGTAAGTTTAGTGCATTTACTTATGTCTTCCTCTAATGTGTTTCTCTCTTCTTTAACCTGGCCTTTTCCACTCCCCTTTTTTTGCTGTCCATATTGATTAAAGGCTAAGAGGGCTCTCTACCGTAAGTGTAAATCTATACATTTGTCATATCACCAGTCTGGAATCGATCAATCAGTTAGGGATCTCAATCTTGATTCATTGCCTCCTGCATGGGGAGGCAGGGGTATGATTGATAGGCTACCTGTGTGTGTGTGTGTGTGTGTGTTTGTGTGTGTGTGCACATTTGTGTACATGAGCATGCAGCTCAGACCACAGCTGCCTGTCGCCTACTCTGCAATATGTTATAACGCTAACATTAAATTTATTGTGTCACCAACCTGCAGCCCACCAGGAATTCTCCCGGTTCTCCCGAAAAACCACTCCGCCACTGACTAATAACAATGTCCTTGTATTGTAGCTTACCTATACATTTTGTGTTTCTACAACACAGCCAACAGACAGGAGATTCAAACTCATGTCTGGAGATTTATTTAATGTGTGCTTTCTTTCCATTTAGTGAACTCACCAGCTTTGTAACTTAGTTTCTCTTAGTAATACTCCGCAAGGGGATCATTACGTTTCCTCCAACAATGCACATTTCAAACCCTATGCACTATTTTAAAGTTCAATAACAAGACCATTGTTGTAATAACAAAGGTCTCAGCAGCCATCTTGGTAGTTATTTTTAGTCATATAACTCCAGGCTCCTATCTTCTTAAACAGAGAGAAACCCATGTACCAGAAATGGACAATGGATAATAGATAAAGGATAAAGGATAAACTTTCTAACTCAGATTAGCTGTTGAAATCTAAAAAAAAAATGGAGTAAACAATAAGCCTTTGGTTCAGATTTCACAAAAAAAAAACATATTTTTTCAGAGTGTGCCAGCTACTGCACATGCACATTTCTCCAGCACTAAAGAAGTAAAGTCCATTATACCTACTCAAGCATCAGTTTAATCTGGTGAGCAAGGTGTTTTCTGCTAGTCTTTGGTTAGCTCTTTTTACTGGAGGGACTTGCATAATACATCTGCCATTACATGCTGGACCATTCATATTGTAAGGAGCCTGCCTCATCTCAAACTGTCACTGGTAATATTTAAAAGTATGTTATAATTATACAGTATTATAAGTTCAACTACAACAACTACTGGCATAAACATGTCATTTTCATTAATAGTTATTTCATCAAGGTTCTAAAAATTGTAATGCTACCCTACATATGGGTGGCAGCCTAGGAAAATATTTCACACGTACAGTTACAGGTTTTCTACTATATTATGTTCTGAAAATTACAAAAATTCCTAAACTTTCTCTTTTGTACATATCCCAACCAGAAGTAAAGTTATAACATATTAAAATCTAATTACCCCAAAAAAGAAGAAGGAAAATATTAAAAGTTGTATTCCATTTCCATGGTAAAAAAAAAAAAATGTCCCAACTACTTTTAGATTTGTAATCTAATGTACTTATGAAAAAAACAACATTCCTACATTCTTTCCAAATGTTAAAGAATTAGAAGCTTAAAATCGGAAATGAATTATCACTTAGATTATCAGTATCATCCACATCAGCTTCTTTTTCATCACCTGAGGTAAAAGTCACTTGCGTCATTTAAACACGATCCTTATCATTGTTTATCATCATTGTTTATCATCATTTACCTAATCATCCTCATCCAATGATCTCTTTTCATGCTTACATCAGTGTGGAAAATTGGTGATTAATTCAGTGGGTTCTGTTGTATTCTGTTCTATTCTCTAAATTATTCCATTCATTCTTTCATTCATCTTCAGTATCCCTTTATTCTTGTCAGGGTCATGGTGGATACGGAACCTATCCTGGCAACACTGGAAGTGAGGTAGGATTACACCCTGGATAGGATGCCAGCCTATCACAGGGTTCCATGTAAATACATTTATGCTCATGGGCAGCTAAAGTCACTAACAAGCATGTTGATGGTAGGTGGGCGGAAACTGGAGAACCCAGAGGAAACCCACACGAGCATGGAGAAAACTTGTAAAACTGTGCACAGACAGTAGCCCAAAGCTCAGGATTAGATTTCTTTTTGTTAATGTCTTTTTATTTAGTCATTTAAACATTTAAAACTTCGCTGTTATCAGAATAATGTGTTAGAGTTCTCTGTTTTGACAATGCACCTGCATCGTTACAATTGTTACATTGTTGCAATTCAAAAACAAGAATATTACTGTCATTAAAACCCCAATTTTTCATAGTTTTTGCTGTTTTCCAGAATTCAGCCACAAGGGTGTATGAAATCAAATGGGTTTTTCCAGGCCACCAGACATATTTTGCCAAATATAAAGAATAATTATGAGAATGTTTCACTGACTCATATACATTCATATAGTAATGAATAGAGCTTATTGAGAAGAATCCTGTGAATAAGAGAAGACTTTCTGTAGTCGTAGTGCATGTTTTAATAGCATATTTAATCAATATAATATTGGAAAATGTCCCAACCTTCAGACAAATTAATCAGACACATCAGTATGGCTACACTTTTCAAAAGTAGCTCTATTCCACATGAAAAACATGAACACAGGTAACTAGGTGGTGCTTTGATGTTGTCCAGTGTAAAGTTTGATGCTGTGACTCATTATACTTAAACTCACATGCATAGAAGAATGTGCATGTGCTGTATATGTACGTAAAAAGTTGGGTTGTCTGTACAGTAATAAATCCTAAATGTATTTAATTTACTAATCTAAAAAAGAAGCAGTACTCAGTGGAAAGAATTCAACGTGGGACCTTACAATGGGATCAGAACCTTATAGGATCTATTACTTTTGGAAAGGCTATCACAATGATTATAGGACAAAATAAATATGGGTAAAATATAAATAAAAAAATCTTTAGTCCTTAAAATAGGTTTCTCTTGATGCAGTTAGCTAAAGCAATGCTACAATCTACATGGTAAAAGTACACTATATGGCCAAAAATATGTGGATACCTGACCATAACAGTTTGTGGCCTTCCCAAACAGCTCAGAACTCACAAGATTGTCAAGGACAATAAGGACAATAAGAACTGTAAGGCTTCTAATTCTAACCACTGGAGCAGGTTGTGGTTCGAACAGAGGGTGAAAGCTCTGTCCCAACAGATAGTATCGGAGGGTGAGGACCGCCCATTTGATGGCCAAACACTCTTTCTCTATTGTGCTGTACTTAGTCTCTCGCACAGACAGCTTGCAGCTGATGTACAGCATGGGGCGCTCCTCTCCCTCCACCACCTGGGACAACACGACCCCCAACCCTCTGTCCGGCGTGTCTGTCTGCAAAACAAAAAGGAGAGAGATCAGGAGAATGTAAAAGTGGTCCACCTCAGAGTGCAGCTTTTACCTGAGTGAAAGCCTGCTGGCACACCTCGGATCTGGAACCCCCTTTTTAGTAAGATCAGTCAGAGGGCTGGTGACATCCGAATAATTAGGCACAAACCTAAGATAATAGCCAGCCAGCCAGAAACTGTCTTACCTCCTTTTTGGTCTTGGGTCTCAGCCAGATTTCAGGACAGCACTCAAATGCTGAATGTGCCAATCATTACTATAGATAATGATATCGTCTACATAGGCAGCAGCATAAACAGTGTAACCCAAATGGAATGGAAAAGGCTATTTTCTCATGAGATATTGGGGTCAAGGGGATCTGCCAGTATCCCTTTGTCAAATCCAGTGTTGAATAAATGCGAGCTGCACCTAATCAATCAAGCAAGGCATGGGTATGCATCGAATTTAGTCACCGCGGTGACTTTTCTAAAGTCCACACAAAACCTGACCGAACCATCCGCTTTGGGAACCAAAACTACCGTGCTGGGCCAGTCACTGTGGGACTCCTCGATTACTCCCACATTGAGCATGGCCTTGAGCGCATCCCACCACTTGTTTTACATTCTTGGGTATACAACAGGGGCGGCTGTGCAACACCACCCCTGGGGTGTCTCTATGTGGTGGTCTATGAGATTAGTGCGACCAGGTAGAGGCAAGAATACATTGGAAAACTTCGCCTGCAACTTGGGAATGTCCGTGAGTTGGGATGGAGAGAAGTGGTCTCCATAACGGACTGGCATGGATTGAGCCGCCGTTTTTAGATTTACCTCTGGTCCTCCCTCTCTAGTATGACCATCGCCAAAGACTGGCAGCTGTTGGGCCACAAGTTGAGCTTCTCTGGTCATGAATGGCAATAGGCGGGCCGCCCACTGGGCACCAGACCAGCAGCACACCTCCGCGGAGCGCTCATATAGCTCCAAGAACACTTCCGGGTCATCCTGAGGACCCATCTTGGCTAGGGCGATGTGGGGCATGGCCATGGCGGCCGCAGCTGGAATACCCACCTGGCCCTGGAGCACCTGCCGATCCGCCACCTGGGCATTGATGCAACTGTTCAACAATGCAACTTCTGGTGGCAGCTGTGTGCACCAGAACTAATTTATGGGTTTAATTGCAATGGAAGTGAATATTTATGCAGTCACAACTTATACATTTTTATTTTATTATTTTAAGTAATTTTCCAAACATTACTTTGTGTAGATTCATGACATATGGTCCCAATTTTCAAAAAATAACTTTTGGAAAAGTTCAAGGGGGTTGCATGGCACTGTGCTCCTGCTGCCTGATGCAATGACAGTGACGGATCCTCACATATTTCTACTGCTTTGGCTCCTCTCACACTCTAGACCAGACGGATTAATCCTGATACTCTACTTTTGCTTGGAGCTTTCTGCACTTGTGATCTTCCACTGCTGTGGATGGTCTCACATGGATGCTCTAAAGGTTGCACTTCACAAAAACAATGAATTTTGCTTCTCTGTGTTACCTCTTTAACCACTGGTTTTATATGATTCTATCAATGAGTGTTCCTGTGCAGATTAAGCTTAAGGTTATACTGACCCACCTTCTGAAGCTTTTATTGCCTATTAAGCAGATGTAGAAACCTGTATATGACCTATCTATACAACTATGAAAATGAATTATTTTGTAACCTATGAGAAATTGTTCTATAATTTACATCTCACTATAACAGAGCTACATATTGCTGAGGTGTGCTACCTATGCAGAGGAGCATTAACGTCTCTCTTTTTGATCTATAAGATGATATGCTGGTTCTATTTGGTGAATAGAGAAAATTCTCGAACAGATATATGCCCAAAACTCATTCTTGCTTCTGTAGAATTGTACCCATAAGTACTGTCCTATTCACAATATGCAAACACATATCCTTTTCAGCAGAAAGTACTGTTTGCTACAACTGTTTTACTTTGCTACAAGTCTAATAATAAATACTTTGCTACAAGTCTAATAATTTTATAATCCCTCTATCCATTGTACACCCAGAAGAGGATGGGTTCCCTTTTAATCTGGTTCCTCTCAAGGTTTTCTTCCTTGTTTCATCTCAGGGAGGTTTTTCTTGCAACTGTTGCTTCTGGCTTGCTCATTAAAGCTATAGCTATATCTACATCCAGCATGCACTTTGCCTTCTCCTTTTGATGAATGGCCTTGATAATTGGTCCCACTGACATGGCTGATGAGCTTAGTGCAGAAGAACCAAGTAAATGCTATCCATTTTCCATACTGTTTATCCTACACAGGGTCAAGGGAGAGACTGGAGCCGATCCCAGGGAACTTGAGGCACAAGGCAGGAGACACCCTGGACAGGGTGCTAACCCATCACAAGGCGCAATTGCACACACAACGAACAATTCGGAAGTGCCAATCAGCCTGCAACTCATGTCTTTGGACTTGGGGAGGAAACCAGAGTACCCAGAAGAAACCCCTGAACCATGGGGAGAACATGCAAACTGGGCCACAGGACAGAGGCAGGATTCAAACCCCTAACCCCAAAGGTGCAAGGCAAACCACTTGAAATTTCCACTAACCCACCACCACATAAATAATTTATTTAAATTATTTTTTTTTGGAGTGAACTATGTAAAACATGCATATTATAGACTCTAATAATATATAAGAACACTAACAGACAAGTGTTTTATTTTAAGGTATAAGGTACCTTCTGCCAAGGTGGAGTTCAACTCTGCTAGTAAGGTTGCAGTTTAAAATGAACATTTTACTAGCTTTAAATGGGAATACCTTCATCAGTGGTTGTAGGTGTGGTGGTGGGTGTTCCTGGGTATTGTGTAGGTCACAGGGAGAGACAAAACAATGCCCTCTATCTTGTCACAGAGTGTTACGTTCTGGGGTATGTTCGCATGTTTTTTGTGTTTTGTTCTCTCCCCCTTTTCTCTCGCCCTCCCTCTCTTTCTCTCTCTCTCTGCAGCGGTCGCCTCATTGGATAAGGTTCCTGTCTGTCTCAATTAACCCCGCTGATGTCATCGGCCGTGACATCCAATCAACCTCTGACCCCGCCTATTTAAAACCCGCTGCCATTCACTCAAGAGAAGTCGTTGTTGTCCTGGTTATGTAAACACTAAAACCCTGGTGTATCTCTGTTTGTTCTGTGTAAAGTTACGCTGCCTTACTGTGTTTGTCCTTGTATGTCAATTGTTCCATGTTTCCCCACTTTGTTCTAGTCACTTGTTTGTATGGTTAATTTGTTGTTCGTTACCCTAGTTGTGACTTTGTTAGTGTTGGGGAAAAGGGGACAGGTAAGTACGTCACGTGACATACATGGTGCAGCACGCAGGAGGTCCGTTTTGTATTAGACACACTAGGTTAGGAGCGAGCACCACCCTCTGTACTTTTGGTTTGGCTAGTTAGTGTAGGTAGTTAGAGCGTCCTGGATGCTGAAGATTTACTTTCTATCTTTTGTTGTAGTTAGGTTAGAGGGCTAAATAGGTAGACTTGTTTTGTTTTGTTCATTTCTTTGCTTTGGTGCCGCTCGCGTCCCTTTTTCCCCTTTGGTGTCCTGTTCTGTCTTACTGTAAATAGTTTGTAAATATAATCACTCTCACCCGGCACTACACACTTTACTACTTGTATATAGACAAATAAATCACTTGGATTGTTTTGCACTATTGGTTACTGGTCCGTGATTACCCACACACCACTCATATTTTAATAATCAAATAAGTGTTACTCCCCACATACCCCTAGACTAATTGGGGTTGTAACACAGAGACTTTGACACCAGTGCATATTGGGTCCTTGGCATTTGGTTATAATAAGAAAGTGTTAAAATTCTTAGATAAAGTAAGTTCCTATAAGCTTCAAATTTAGTAAACCTGGTAGATTCCAGTTTCTCATCTGCTGGGCGTTCTTCCAGCATGGTTTGGGAAGTACTCATGGCAGGTTGTGTGCTTGTGAGCAATTGCACTGGCTTCTATGCAGGCCACAACTGTTAAGAGATTATCCATCCTGTACTCCAGCTGTGATTTTGTATGTGAATTGGTTCTCCTTTTAGGTGAAGGAACTGCAATGGTGACACATGGGTCTGAATTCTTTAGTTTGTTTTGGGGCACAGGCATTCTTGAAAGTGAGTCACTATCCACAAAAGAGCTGTCCACACACACTGAATGGCATAAAAAATTAATAATAAAAATTTACAGTGCCAGTTGGGCCAATTCTGAGGGGAATTTGTGTCTGAAACTTAACGGTCAGCTTCCAAAAATTTCTCAATGTTGATGCTGAAACTGGAGCATCAACTGGACTGATAGTCAATTCAATTCAATTTTATTTATATAGCACTTTTAACAATGGACATGAAGTCATGGAAAATTCAAATTCACTAATGACATTTGCATTTGCCAATAATGCTGACTTTATTGAATAAGGTTTTGAATAGTTTTAAAGAAACATTTGTGCTGTTTTATCAAATTATTAAATGATATCATAGCAAACTTCACGGATGGGCTAAGAGGAGTTGGGAACCGAGTGAACTCAAGCGTAAAGTTTTATTAATAAACAGAACTCAAACATAACAGAAAGCACAAACATAAGGCAAACATAAACCATTCATGCGTGTATGTCTGTCTGTCTGTCTGTCTGTCTCTCTCCCCCCCTCCACCCCTCCCTCATTTGGCTGATAATGTGATTGTAAATAATTTACCATCTATGACTGTATACTATATAGTCAAAAAGTGCAGTTGTTTAACTAGGAACTTATGAGTTTATGAGTAACATATGAATATGAGCATCAGTGTCATTTCTGAATTCATTATTGTTTTAACTTGAAATCTATTTTGTTGAAATTATCAGCTGTTCAATGATGTAAACTTGACTGCAAAACTGTGCCTAGAAATTGCAGTCTTAAGACTATCCAAGGAAGAACGTCCACTGCCATCTTTATGGTTTCTATCCGGTACGATCCACAGTAATCTCTTTGATCTTTAGGCTGTCTATGTGAGGCCATCCTCAGCAGCAGTGAGTGATTTTCAGGTGATGAGAACTCCAACAAAAGTAGGAGTGGTTGGCAGGTCCGGAGAGAAGAATGGGTCAGGATCACTGGTATCTCAGGAGTAGAGAGAGAGAGAGAGAGAGAGAGAGAGAGTAACACAGATTATTATGTATGCTCATTGTCACATAATTGTTAAAGAAAATGTACATTGTGTGCAGAGTGTAAGCAGGGACACTGGCAATACTGGCTATGACTAGCTATGACTATGACTAGCCTGCACCATTTCGAGTAGGTGTGGTGGATCATAAAAGAGCAGAAGTTCGCTCCGGTACTGCGGCATGAGACTAGTCAGTGCTTTATAGGTCAATAGTAGTATTTTGTAATCAAAGTGGAATTTTAATTGGGAGCCAATGCAGTGTGAATAAGATATGGGTGATGTGGTCATATCTTCTGGTTCTAGTAAGAACTCTGGCTGCTGCATTCTGGAGCTTGTTTATGCAGCTACTGGAATATCCAGACAGCAAGGCATTATAATAATCCAGCCTGGTGTCTCTCATCTGGCTTTGCTGAAACATACAAATGTGTGTCATCAGTATAACAGTGGAAGCTAATACCATCTATCCATCTTCTGTACCATTTATCCTACGCAGGGTTGCGGGGTAACCTGGAGCCTATCCTAGGGGACTTGGCGGGGACACCATAGACGGGGAGCCAACCCATCGCAGGGCACAATTTCACGCACATTCACACACTACAGACAATTTGGAAAGGCCAATCAGCCTACAACACATGTATTTGGACTGGGGGAGGAAACTGAAGTACCTGGAGGAAACCCCCAAAGAATGGGTGGAACATGCTACTCTGTGCACACAAACTGATCAGTCATATAAGACCTGAGCCAGGAGAGGGCCATTCCCTTAACTCCAACAACATTTTCTAGTCTATCAAGGAGAATAGTATGATCAATGGTGTCAAAACTTACACTAAGGTCAAGCAACACAAGCAAAAACACACAACCCTGATCAGAGGCCAGTAGTAAGTCATTTACCACTTTAATCAGCACTGTCTCTGTGCCTAATGAAGCCTAAATCCTGATTGACAGATTTCAGGAATATTACTACTACGTAGGTGTGAGCATAAAAACTATATATTGATGCTGTTCATGCTTCTGTGGTGGTCTTATTCCTAGTTAATTTTGCTACAGTATTAAATAAGAATCTAGGATTATTTTTATTATCTTCTATTAGGGTGGAGAGATATGTTGATCTAGCTGCACTGAGTGATTTTCTGTAGCTCCTTCCTTGCTGATTGAAATACTACCAATTTAGTTTGATGCCATTTACGTTCTAATTTTCTAGTGGTCTGTTTTAAGGTGCTTGTGTGATTGTTACCAGGGTGCTAGTTTTTTCTCTCTAATTATTTTTCTTTTAAGTGGAGCTACATTATCTAGAGTGCAGTGAAACATTGACTCTGAGCATTCAGAAACTACCTAATATTCTTGTTGCCAAGAATATTATTGTTGTCTGACTATCTTTGAATGTTTAGAAAGTGGTTTCATTTTGGTGCACTTCTGAAAGTCCCTCTTTCAGGTATCAACAAGGTGGAATGGATCTTTAAGAACTGTACGGACATTGCTTTAACATTTGTCACACTTTTGTTTTCACATATTTAATAACATTTAAAACAAATTATATTCTGTAGATTTGGCATTCTCTATACATGTCACAAGGCACCTTCATATTTTAAAACATTAAGTTAGAATTAGAACTGTTTACTAAGCAGGCCAGAGCAACAGAAGCAAAACTGAACACTAGACATTGTGCAGTAATCCTTTCTAACACACTTTAACTGCAAAATTATGTTCTCCTCCCTTTCCTGTAGATGTCAGTAAAATACAAGTATATGCTCAGACGAAAACTCCAGTCTCTGTGGAGTCCCAAGCTCTGCAAACAGGCCAAAAAACAATGTGGACCACCAGCATACAACTGATAAGAACTTGGTGAGATCATATCTTCACACAGGTTTTCATACCACTGCTATGATGATGCCACTCAGCTTATCCTCTCCTTTCCTCCCTCAGACACTCATGTTTCTACACGGATCTCAGCATGTCTGGCAAATTTAATCCCAGCAAAACTGAGCTGCTGTACCTCCCTGGAAATGCATGCCCAAGATCTTGTGATCTCCCATGACAACTCTCAGATCTCACCATCTGTTGCTGCATGTAACCTAGTGTACCCATGGACAACCAACTTCTTGCCCCATATCGATAAACTGACTAGCTAATGCAGGTTTCTCCTCTAAAACAGAGGGATGATCTGGACATTTCTATCCTCAGAGGCCAATTAGGTGCTTGCTGAGTCCCTTGTCATTTCAAGACTGGACTACTGCCACTCACTCCTGACAGGTCTTCCCTGCATGACGTCCGACCTCTGCAACTAATCAAGAACGCATCATTTTTTCAATCTACGCACGTTCTTCCGCACAACCCCATTGTTGTGCTCCCTACACTGGCTTCCTGTAGCTGACCACATCAGATTTAATACACAGATGATACAAAGACAAAAATGTTGTCCAAGTTCACCTACTTTTAAGCACTCATCAAACCCCGCTCTGGACCACGCTCCCTTTGAGCCTCTAGCACTGCTCAATTGGACCCACCATCACGCTACAAGAAAGACATGCATCAAGGCTTTTCCTGTTCTTGGCTGACAGCAGTGGAGCCCAAACTGGTCTTCTGCTGTTGTAGCCCATCTGCCTCAATAAGGCATTTCCTCCTGCAGCACTGCTGCCCCTGGCTGTTTTTGCACCATTCTGTGTAAACTCTAGAGGCTGTTATGTGTGAAAATTCCAGGAGATTGGTAGCAACAACCATGCAATGGTGAAAGTTACTGAGATCACATTTTCCCTTTTCTGATGTTTGATGTAAACATTAACTGAAGCTCTATGCCTGCGTCTGCATGATTTTATACACTGCATTGCTGTTAAATCATTGGCTGATTGGATAATTTCAAGAATGTGCAGGGGTACAGGTGTTCCTATTAAAGTTTCCAGTGAGTGTATACAGTATATTCTATGTAAGCAGCATTATTCACATACTCATGTTAATACTTTTTTGTGTGTATGAATGATCATAAGCTATAACCACTAGGGGGCAGGTCAGGAATGAAACAACCATGGCTAACAAGTTTCCATGTCAACCTGTAAAACAGAGGATCCCAAACTACTGTGGGGTTGCTTGATTTACAAATGGAGTCATGAGAGAAACTCACAATCTCCTCTTTTGTTTCATTCGTTTATTTTACAGATTAAAATATATCAAAGAAATATTGACGATATTGTGTGCTACTACTTTGAAATGTTACTGGGAGTCACATTTAGATTAGTCATGTTTAAATTAATAGGGTGCAGGCTGAACAGACCAGAACACTAGTTTGTATAGCAGAGGTAGATGGACAGGGAAATTTGTCCATTTTTATTGCTGAACTATGCCAGTGCAGCATCTCACTTCTGGCTTAAATCACATACTTATATACAGCTCTAGACCATTATTGAGTACTAAAATTAACCAGTTTTCCTATTACAGTTAGTGTTTAAATTTAAAGTGTTTAAAACCTCTCATGTCATCTTCAACCCTACCAGAAGGTCTGTTTTGTGTACCAGTCTTCTGGATTTTCTAGAGTACTAAATATTATTGAGTCTAAGGTCAGAGTTTTAGATTTGAGACCCAGCCCATGACAACAATCATGACGCTGTTCTCAGAGTTTAGAGAGACAGAGCTTGTCAGTATGTTTAACATTGCTGTGCATAAAATATTATATTATATTATATTTTATATATATATATATAAAATTATATTTATATTTTAACTTGAAAACCTGATGGATGGGGGTGTTTTGGCTCAGACATGCCATCTAGTAAATGCTGCTTTTAAAGCTTCTGGATGTACATGAGTTTCGCAGGCAAGTGTGTGAACAATGCCGTTCATGTGACCACTGCTTGCGCACACAAAATCATCTCACTACTCTGGCATGGATTATTTTCCTATAACAACAGAGCAGACCAGTAAGTCAGTGCACAGAATATTCCTTTGCTTTTAGTCACTTACATTACACATACTGTACACATGTTACTAACATAACAAAATGTTCAAATGTTACATTAGGTAGGGTGGCCAAGGCTCGGGGTCATGGAAAATTCATAATATCCATTTTTAAGATAACTAATTTCTATGATAACTAGTGTTGGAAATTAGCTGTTTAGGTTAAGCTGACTGCATTCTTCAGCAAAATAAGTAGGAAATTACAGTTCAGCTTAGAGAGGACATTTTGCAAACTTAATATTTTAATAGCTGATTAACTATTCATCCAGTGATAAGTTGAAATGAGTGTATTTATTAATTGTGCATGTGATATTAACTCTGTTGCCACCAGCAATAATATTCTAAATATAGTGAAACACTATATTAAGAGTACAGTAACAAGATCGGCAGTATAAGGCAGTAAATTATAAGCACAGATACACAAGACACTTGCATTTAAAAATCAGACAAGACTTTATTAATCTATTCTAAGACACAGAAACTAAGCTAACACAAAACACATGCACGCATATGCGCACACACACAAAGGTCAAACAGAGAAGGATTTTGAGCAGAGAATGAATGAAATCCTGAGTTTCTAAGACTGTATGCTATTTCTCAGCCCATGACCTGAACGAACCATCAACTTATCAGTTTAACCTTCGTTTCATTTAGAAGGGCTTTAAACTTTATAGTAAAAGAACCAGTTCAGCTAGAAACTGGAAGTATTGTACTTGCGTTTGCGTTGTCTTTTTGGCCAGAATTCCCTTGTGGCGTTGTTGTCTGAGAGCTTTCCCAGCGATGTGAATTCGTCAGCGGTCTGGTTGCTTTTGAGTGGTGTCTCGGAAGACATACAGGATGGTGAATGGCGTGAGGCGCGCACCCGGCAGAGTCTTGTAGGCAGGTTGCAAAGAAACTTTGTTGAGAGAAAAAGTGGTTCTTGTTGGTGCAAAGGCGGGAGTTGGAAGCTTTGCAGGAACAAGTCTGGATGTGGACTCTCAGAAGGGGGTGTGATCTTGTGATTTTGAGGGGCAAAAACTTCTGGAGCTCTTGGTTGATGAGAACTCCTGGAAGAAGTTGATAGAAGAGAACCCCTGGAAGATGTTGATAGAAGATAACTGCCGGAAGATGTTAATAGGAGAGAACTCTGAGTTTCCTTTGTGTCAGGTGGTTTTAACCCTTTCTAGGTGGGCTGACCCTCTTGGGGCAGGGTGTAAACTGCATTCTCCTCCTCTGACACTAATTACCATACTGGGCTCTGAGTTATGTTCTTTTTCTAACTTTCTACAAGGTAAAGTTAGAACTTTGGTCATGAATCTTGTAACATGGATGTAATACATTTAATTTATTCCAACAATTAAGAAATTAAATAACGATCACAAACATACCAAACATCACATACCTGTTGATATTGATATCATCAACACTATGATACCTGTTAAATGATCAAAAGCATCATAATGAACTGGTGACATTAAAAAGGCAATAAGTTCTTTCAAACCATGAAAGTCATTAAGAGTTATTGTCCTTTCAGGAGATGTAAGGTAACCTGATGCATTTGTTAAAGCTGGGCTCTGTGGAATGTGTGACTTGTGGTGAGAACAGGGTGATAATTGCGTTCCTTGGCGAAAGAACAAAGGGTCTCAGTCCAGAGAGTGTTGATTCTTTCTTGAGGCCTCCCTGGGTGAGTCACCCCCCTTTTGGCCAAAGGTTATCAGATTTATGGCTGAGGGTCCTTGGGTGTTATGCTGTGGACCAGCCATTGAGTCTTGGCCAATGGCCTAAATCAATAAGTTTGACAGGGTTCCTCTGAGATGGTACATCCTCTGGTCAGGGATGTTCTAATGGTTGCCCTACTGAACACAGGACAGTTGAGATTAGGCAGCTGCAAGTAATTAACTGGCTTCTCAGAGTCTGTGAGTTAGGTCCATTGTTTTATGGTTCCTGTGATGGGTGAACTTTGCTGCTTGTGCATACCAAAGTCTTACACACGAACTAACACAAAACAAGAATGAGAACAAGCTTAAACTACAAACAATGTTTCACAATATTAAGACTTTGAATGAATATACAAGGGTGAGAAAAAACTCAAACAAAAAACTTTGTTCCAGCATTCTAAGGCCTTTGTGCACAAAGTGAGGTCCATAAACTCATGGTTTGCCATGGTGGGTGTGGAAGAACTTGAGTGGCCTGCACAACCCCAGTGAATACCTTTGGGATGAACTGGATTGCCAGGGTTTGATTCCCAGCCAACAAACCTGCCCAGCCAGTGGGGTTGCGTGTAACAGTGTGCTCTCAGTGCCCGTCCCAAGCCCGGATAAAATTGGTGAGGGTTGCATCAGGAAGGGCATCTGGTGTAAAAGCTGTGCCAAATCAAATACTTTTTTTTTTTAAATAAATTTATTTATTTTTTAATTTTTATTGAATTTCAATAAGAACAAAACACAGTTTACATACAAGAGTACATATAACCATACATGTCAGGGGTAAAACAAAAAGAGGAAAAGAGAAAACAAGAAAAGGAGAAAAAATTGTATGTATTAAACAACTGTATAGTTTTCATTGCTTTCAAGTTTTTGCTTTTGGATATTGTCTCTAAATATATTTTAACATCAATTTTAAATTGTTCAAAATTTGGCATTTTTTCATTCCATTTAACTTTATGAATATAGTAACAGGCAATTATAATAATTAAATCAAATATAAATAAAAGGATTATATCACCATTAAATGAAAAACATTTTAGCATAACATCAATTTCTTCAAAGTTAACAAGAGTCATAGCTTTTCTTTGTAAGTAAATACTGAGTTCTTTCCAAAACATTTGGGTCTTGGGACACTCCCAAAATAAATGATTAATAGTCTCAGGAGAAATTTTACAAAAAACACAAATATCTTCCATGTTCACTTTAAAACGCTGTACCACAAGTGACTTAACTGGGTAAACTCGATGGAGAATTTTATGTGAAACCTCTTTCATTTTATTTGTGATGCAATACTTATGAGGTGTCATCCAAATTTTACTCCAATCAAGACATTTTTTAAATAAAGAATTCCAGTGAGTAGTAACAGCAAGTATACTTTTAGATTGAAGAAGGGAGCGTAAGAAAATATTATTAGATCCAGAACTTGTGAAATCCTTGCCCTCCAACATAATACAAGAAGTAAATTCTTCAACTGTTTGTAAAGAATAATTATTATTACATTCTAATAGTCTCAAAATTTCCTTGGGAATTGCATGTAAATCCAAACAATATTGGATAGGATTGACTACAAAGTTACAAATATGAACAAATTCAGTATAATTGTATAAAACACCATCAGCTGTTTAACCCAAATAATTCCCTTTTCAAACCAATTTTCAAAAAATATTGATTTGTTTCTAATTCTTATGTATCTATTATTCCAGATAGTACATTTATGGGGGGAAAAATTATGACTATACATAAGAGTCTATGAAAGTAATGCTTGTTTGTGGAAACTTGCAAGTTTAATGGGTATTTTATTAATATCATAATCACATTTCAGTATAAATTCTATACCACCTACTTTTTGAAATATATAGTTAGGTACTTTTTATTTAGGCCATTTTATTTTGAATATCATGTTAGAGGTCTTAAAATCCAAAACATTCAATCCTCCACTAATTTTTGACCTACAAATATTTTCTTTTTTAATATAGTGTGATTTGTTCTTACAAATAAATTAAAAAAGGTTGGTGTCTATCATTTTAACTAATGAGGGGGGTATATCTAACACTTGAGCAGTATAAATCAACCTAGATAAACCCTTGGCTTTAACCAATAACACACGACCAGTTAAAGAGATATCTCTCATCAGCCAAGAATTCAGTTTCTTTTCAAATGATTGAATGATAGGTGTAAAGTTTAATTCATTCCTGTCTTCCTTATTTTTAGATATCTTAATACCCAAATATTTGACAACTTCTTTCACTGGAATATTGCATATTGCTGGAAAGTTACAGGAACCTAGAGCCATAAGCTCACATTTATTAATATTCAGGGAAAGACCAGATACTGATGAAAATAATTGCAGATATTTAATTGCTTTTTCAACTTCAGTATAGTCTCTTAAGAAAAGGGTAGTGTCATCGGCTAATTGTGTGCATTATTTTTCTGTATCTTCTATTTTGATACCACGAAAAATATCTTTCTTAATATGAATGGCAATAATTTGTGTAACCAACAAAAAAAGCAATGGACTAATAGGACAGCCCTGTCAAATTCCCCTTTTGATTTCAAATCTATGAGAAGTTCCATATGCCAATTTTACAGAGCTATTAATCTTATGATCAGGGTTCTGATTACTTTTTGAAATTTGTCCCCGAAACCTAAAAATTCAAGGGTTTTAAAAATAAGGTCATGTTCGATTGTATCGAAGGTCTTGTAAAAATCAACAAACAAAATAAAACTATTTTCACTGATACTTTCATTATAATCTATGAGATCTGATACAAGTCTAATATTATTGCAAATATGTCTTCCTTTTATAAAACCTGACTGCACCTCATCAATAATAGATTCTAATCCCGATTTTAACCTTTCAGCAAATATAGAAGCAATAATTTTACTATCATTATTAATTAAGGTGATAAGTCGCCAATTATCTAGTGATAATAAGTCCTTATCAGGCTTTGGAATTAATGACATTAGACCTTGTGTCATAGAAGGAGGCAAAACACCCTGATCAATAGATTCTTTAAAGACCATTAACAGAAATTCAGCTAGATCATCTTGAAATACTTTAAAAAATTCAGCAGTTAAGCCATCATTACCGGGGGACTTGTTTAATTTAAGTTTTTTATAGCTGTTCTATTCTCTTCCTTATCACAAAGGGCTTTAAATTCTTCTAATTAAATTAATTTTAATTAAATTAAATATCTATGTTATGTTTTAGGGGCTTTAAAAAATCATCTATTTTGTCAACGGAACATGCATTGCTGGAATATAATTTAACATAAAAATTTGAGACATATTTTGAAATAATAGTAGGGTCCTTTGTTTCATGGCCATTAATATTAAGCTTTCTAATAGATGTATAATCTCCATTCCTTTTCTCCAAATTATAAAAGTATCTGGAATTAGTTTCCCCTTCTTCTAGCCAATGTCTTCGTGATCTAATAAACATTCCCTTTGCCTTGATTATATATAATTTATCTAACTCAGCCTGCAGATTCATTAACAAATTAGAATTCCTGTCAGTATTATTACCAGTAATGTTACAAATAGCTTTAATAATTTCCTCTTCCTTTGATTTATTAGACTTTGCAACTTCTTTGCCTTTTTTAACTGCACTAAGTCTAATCTGAAACTTCATAAGCTCCCAATTTTTACAGTATAAATTTGTTTGTTTATCTTGATTCCAATATGTTTGTATTATCTTCTTAATTTCATGTTTAAAACTATCAATTTCCAATAATCTATTATTGAGTTTCCAATAAGTCTTTAAAAGAAGTTTCGTTATTCCATTTAATGAGAAGATAAATCATTTTGTCATCAGACAATATTGATGGTTCAATGGACACTCTGTTTGTATTTTGTTCTAATGAATTAGAAATTAACCAAAAGTCAATTCTTGACTGTTTAGATTTATCCCTATTACTCCATGTGCACTCTTTCACAAGTGGATGTTTATATATCCATATATCAATTAACCCTAAATTTTCACAAAATCTAGATAGCTCTGAATCAGTTGTAGATGGTCTAATTGGAATAGGGATTCTATCTGTCTTAACATCTGGGACAATATTAAAGTCCACACCTAGAATAATTTCAATAGCATGAAATCTTTCTCTTACCTTATTAATCTCATTTTTAATATCAGAGAACAAATCAACATTATATTTTTTAATATTTGAGGCATATACAGTACCTAACAAATACATTTTCCCATCCAAGGATACTGTTAGAATTATCCACCTACCCCCATTGTGGACTTTGCTATTAACAATTTTACCTTTAAATGAACCCTTTAAAATTGCAACTCCTGCTGAGTGATTACTTCCAAAAGAATGCCAAATTTCCCCGCCCCATTGTGACTTAAAAATTCACATCTGAAGAACAAGCATGGGCCTCTTGTAAGAAATAAAAATCTCTTGCAATACAAAAAAAACAGCCTTTCGTTTAGTTAAATCTCGAATACCCCTGACATTAAAGGAACAAAATGATAACGACATGAACTTTTAACTATCACAATTACAGAAGAAAGAGAGAAAAAAACCTCTTAAGAGCTAAGGTATATGTAACTCAAAGGGTGCATAATTCCTGTTAATTTACAATTTGACCTGGGAGATTATTCTTTTGTATTTTTTTTCTCATTCCCCCTCGACCATTGTCTTTCAATTAGTGCTTATTCTATGGTCAAAAACCATCAAAACCAAACTTTTATTTGGGGAAAATTTCAACGCCATCAGCAAAGGCTCTGCTCCCCACTAAAAAAGCTTTATGACCTTTCTCTCTGGCATCTTTCACCATGGGCCACAGGAGTTTTCGTCTCTCCACATCCAGCGCGGTCAAGTCCTCTGTAAACCGTAAATGCTGCGCTTGAAGGAATTCACAGTTCTTCGCCCTTTTCCAGAGTAGATCCCGAGTAGACCTGTTCGTAAACTGAATTATCGTTGCTCTTGGGCTTCTGCTGTGTTCTTTCTGACCTAGTCTATGAACGATGTCCGCATCGACCTGGCATCCATCCTTTAGTTCTGGAGCAACTGAACCACAGATTTCAATCACCAGATGCTTGAGATCCTCGTCCGTTTTCTCTGGAACACCATGCAGCCTCGAGTTCCATTTCCGCCGATATCTTTCAGCTTCATGGACTCTTCGTTCAAGCTTAGTCAACTTTCTGCTCGTGTGATTTAGTTATTTCCTTCACAGCTTTCATTTCGTCTTTAAAGTTCTTAACTTCATTCAGCACGAAGTTAATTGACTTTTTCAGGGTTCCAATGCTGAGCGTATTTTCTCTAATCAGATTCTCCAGGTGCCCTGAACTCTCATTAATTTTTTTGGGATAAGAGAGTTACGATGTTCTCTTGCATCTCAAGAAGCGACGGTTTGTCTTTCACTCTTTTGGGACGAGGTTTTTCTGGCATGTCATCCATATCTGGCATACGCTGAAGATCTTTCTTGAAGGTGTACGAGTGATCTGCCATGACAATGTCATTACTTGTCCCTTCATCTTGACTTTTTTGTGTCTCTACAGATTTACAGAATGGCACCACCAGAGCTGTTGACTGTACTCGGTTTCATTTCGATTCCAGAGCCTATCGTCTGGTTAACAATCCAATATAAAATACAAGTAGTCCATAAATTTTGATCATGAATTTCTCCCTTTGCAAATATTTGGAAAAAACACCCCTAAGACGTCCGTAATTAAAAGAGATCACCCACCTTGGCCGCCATCTTGCCGCCCAATCAAATGCCAAATCAAATACGCGGACCGACGATCCGCTGTGGCGACCCCTAACGGGAGCAGCTGAAAGAGGAACACCAGCACTGAGTTAGATCAAGGTCCGTCCCTTGAAGAAAGGGGATTGCCTGAGAGTAGCCGATCACAGCAGTAGAGACAGGCTGTGACTGGCGTCTTAAGCACGCTCACAACGGGCGTTCTCAATTAATGATACTGTTTAAACGTCACAAGTGCGGATATAGGAACATGAATGATCAATTATTAGTAAATGATTACTGATTTTTTTTTTTTTTTTTTAGGTTGTTTTGCCATAAATGTTTGCTGTGCAGCTTTTTATCTTCTTGGGAAGCCAAATGCCCCCTTAGACGGCGCTTATACCTATGATACTTTCTTTCAGTTTATAATTTATTTTTTCTGCTTCCGTGTTTGAGTTGTGGACTCGATCACGTGACTGCTGGTGCTGTCTGTTGCAGGAAGTGGAACGAAGATGGCGGTTTCTACAAGACTGCTAACTGAATCCGTGTTAGGGTGGTCTATTTTCACTATTGTACTGCTGGTAAGAGAAGTATATTTTGGCTTAAACATTATATGAAGCATGTTTCTAGTGTATAAGTTGACACTATCTGTCCAAATTCACTTTGTCAACAGGATGCGTTATAGGCATATAAAGGCAAAGGATGTTTTGTTTACATATCAGAGTTACCTTATTGGGCAACAAATTTTCCTTTTCCTTTTTTCAGTTCTAATTGCGATTAAATTAACCTACAATTGTCATTAGTCGAGCGGCTGTACATAAAATATATACAGCTTGCATGTAAAGCAGTATTACTAAGATGGATCTTTACTAACGTCATTACTTGACGTTAATTGTTACTAAGATTCAAAGTAATTGTTTTCTTTGAAAGAAACTATAGCTAACATAAATCCCGACATGCTTTGTTATAAAAACTAACGGATTGTTCTTGTCTTTTTTGTAGTCAACTCTAATCTCACTACGGAAACACACACGCAATGCTCCCGTATATACTCCATTTTATTGTTGAAGGTTACTACTGAGGGAAATGGGAGTTTATCTAAGCATGCTGGTTAGGCTGCTACTATTTGTGACCCAAAAAGCCTTTTGGCCGGCATGTCAGCAGGACAGTTCATTAACAGCAAGACAGTTTATTAACGCTTATAAAGAGAAATGGAAACTTATAGCATTTATGAATAAACAGTAGGACAACCTACATGTTACTATTAAGAACAAGAATTCCTATTTTCTTGCAATATACCACCTTGTATAGTTAAAATTCTCTTTATCTTCAACTTCTAGGTTATCCTGGCCTTCTGTTGGATCTACATACGAAATTACCAGAGTCGGCAGGAGAGTGAAGTCATCTCCACCATTACGGCCATATGTGCTCTGGCCGTTGCACTTATCACATCAGCTCTTCTCCCAGTGGATATTTTTCTAGTGTCGTTCATGAAGTATCAGAATGGTACATACAAGGTATGGTCAATATTTTGGAAATTTCAGCATCCTGAGCCTTTGAACAGTGTAATCATTATACAGTGACTCATTATAGACCGAGTTTTGCTGCTAAAACAGTAATAAAAATCAAAACACTGGCAGGTTTAAACACATCCTAAAATCAAAACAGAGCCTTATTTAAAATTACAAAAAGTTTTTTTTACCTTTTTAGTTGATGTCCTGTTTGTATTCCACATGACTTATCAGCCCTTTTAAATCAAATCAAATCAAATTGATAAAACCAGCCATAAAAAGGCATAATGTTATATTCTTAGCATAAACATCGCAAAGCTGAAATTTTATTCTTTAAACAAGACTGTATGTATTTATGCTAATGAATATATGCAGTTTTGTTTAGATTTAAAAGTACAAAGACTAATGACATTATGTGTGTAAATTTGAAGTGGATGCACTTTAATTTAAGGGTATTTACCTCCAAATGGGTTGAACAGTGCAGGAATTGCAGCATGTTTTTATAAGTGCCCCCCTCCCCCTTTAAAGGGACCAAAATTACAAACTCAAAGTGCAGACTTTCAGATTGAACATATTTAGCCTAGGCGTAGTAAACTTTTGACCTCAACTGTGGCTACCACAACATGACACTGGGAAAGAACATTTGTGCTTTTACTTGCTTGGTGGGCTAGCTAAAGAATTTATGATTTTCCCACCTCTGCAGAAAGCTAAAGTAAAAGTTATTGCATAATAGACGAGGCTGTCCACCAAAATCCACTGACCGGCTAAGGAGGCATTAGACAGAGAAGCAACCAAGAGGCCAAGGATAACTCTTAAGGAGATAGAGAGATCCACAGCTCAGATGATAGAAGCTGTTCACAGACTAACTATAGCCCAGACACTCCACAGAGCTGGGATTTATGGAAGCGTGGTGAGAAGAAAGCCATTGTTTAAAAATAAAACATGAAATCTTGTTAGGAGATGTAGTGAAAATGTGGAAAAGGTTTTCTGGTCTGATGAGAACAAAATTAACTTTTAAGCCTTGGCATAAAGAGCTATATTTGGCAGAAACTCAATACTGCTCATCACCATGAGAACGTCATCCCCAAAATGAAACATCGTGGTGGTACCTTTTGTGGGGATGCTTTTCATTATCAAGTGCTGGGAAACCCTAGAAGAAAACCTGTTTCTGTCTTAAAGAAACTTAAGACTGGAAAGGAAGTTTGGAAAGCTGTGATAGAGACATATCTCAGAAGAATTGCAGCTGTAATTGCAGCCAAAGGATTGTGTCCAGCAGGATCACTGCTAATCAATATTAAAGTTATTCTAATAACCTGTATGTGATAATGAAACATTTCTATCTTGAGGGAAGCAGTATTGAGTTTATTTGAATGATCGATGTCATTTTCATGCTAATCAATTCGTATGCTATAGCCATTGCAGTCTCCAGACTCAACACCATTGGGCACCTATGGGAGAGTTTGGACCAATGTGTTGGGCAACGTTCTTAACCTCCATCATCAAAACACCAATTGAAGCGCCCATTAAAGTAGGAGGAATTTCTTTGAAGGTTATCGGGTGGTTTCTTAACAGGCAAGAAGTAAAGTACTGCTCAAAATTCAAAATAATGGAAAAACAAGCAGGCATAACTCATTTGATGTTAAAATGCATGTGGTGCTGCTGGTCATAGAGTGAATGTAAGCACAAGACACAGCAATTTTAGTCGATAGTCTGCATTATTTTTAGTTCCACCTGTATGGCCTGCCACGAAATTCAGCACAGGTACTTAAATATGACACTGCTTGCTTGGAAGTTGAAAAAAGTGGAGAAATAAAGAGCTGAGCACTATCTGCACTATGTGATGGAAAAACAACATGACACTGTTGTTTTTTTTTTGTTTAATTTTTCAACTGACTGTATATACACCGATCAGCCATAACATTAAAACCACCTGCCTAATATCGTGTAGGTCCCCCTTGTGCCGCCAAAACAGCTTTGACCTGTCGAGAACATTGCCCACAGCATCACACTGCCTCTGCAGGCTTGCGTTCTTCCCATAGTGCATCCTGGTGCCATCTCTTCCCCAGGTAAGTGACGCATACAAGCCCGGCCATGTTTAAAAGAAAATGTGATTCATCAGATCAGGCCACCTTCTTCTATTGCTCCATGGTCCAGTTCTGATGCTTACGTGGCCATTGTAGGCACATTTGGCGATGACCAGGTCAGCATGGGCACTCTGAACTGCTCCGCAGCCCCATACGCAGCAAGCTGCAGTGCACTATGTGTTCCAACACCTTTCTATCATAGCCAGCATTAATATTTCAGCAATTCGTGCTACAGTAGCTCTTCTGCGGGAGCGGATCGGATGGGCTAGCTTTCACTCCGTATGTGCATCACTGAGCCTTGGACACCCATGACCTTGTCGATGGTTCACTTGTTGTCTTTCCTTGGACCACTTTTGGTAGGTACTAACCACTGCATACCAAGACCTGCTGTTTTGGAGATGCTCTGACCCAGTCACCACAATTTGGCCTTTGTCAAAGTCTCTCAGATCCTTACGCTTGCCCATTTATCCTACTTACAACACATCAACTTTGAGAACAGACTGTTCATTTGCAGCCTAATATATCCCACCCCTTGACAGGTGCCACTGTAATGAGATAATCAATGTTATTCCCCTGTCAGTGGTTTTAATGTTATGGCTGATTGGTGTACATTGCTTATTCTGTAGTCATTTTTTCTGTTTTATCAATTTCAGGACTGGGCAACAAGTAATGAAACAAGGAGGCAAATTGAAGACACAGTCCTATATGGATACTACAGTAAGTAGTTTATATAAGCACACACTCCAAAACTACATTTCAGAACTTGCAGTGTAAAAAGAACTATCATCCATTAATCTTTACGATCATATTTTATCATTTGATTCTACTATTTGAGTGGCTTTGGAGAAGCACTTTTTTAAAAAATGTAGATTAAATTATGCCGTACATGTTATCCAGCCTCAGGGCACAAAAGTATCGAATGCCAGAGTCAGTACTCGAGAGGAATAATTTTGGCATGACTACTGTGGATATAAAACATTACATTTAGCTAAGTGGTTTGCAGCGCTGCTCACGGTCTTCTACATAAAATGAGCGTGCATTCCTATAACTATAGATGCCGCAACAACATACATATTTGTAGTAATCTGTAGAATAAATCTGTAAACCTGCCCTAATGGTACATTCCTAAATGAGCATGAATTGCAAATTTTAGTGGGACAAGATTATTAATTTTGGCACAAATATTTTTGTTTTGGAAGCATACACAGGTAAGAAAAAGAAAATAGTGGAAAAGATCAAATGTTTAAAAAGAAAAGCAAGCACAAAAAAAAAAACACTGCGAAAAGTTAAATGGATGAAGTAATGGATAGGCCTATATTAAAAGCAAGTGAGCAGTGCAAATTTCTGTCAGGGTCATTTGATTGTTGGAGCTTGGAACTTTGGGTGCAGCATGATTAGCTTAGCCTGCAACATGCTAACGTCGTCACATTTTAGATAAATTAAAATTTCTTACTAAAAGAAGATTCCACTGTAAGGGATTGCTTTTTTCAGAAGCTAGAATGTTTTTAAATCACCATTTTAACTGTGTGTCACTTAGTAGAGGGCAGTACGAATGCTGATCCTGTATACCAGTTGTAATTTTTCTTAAGGTATGGGTTTTTCAATGCCAGTATTATTTTCACATAAGATGATAACCTCATAATTAATTCCTTAAAATATTCAATATGAACAGAGTTTAACAAGAACTATTATGTGATTAGACAATTATATAAGTATAATTTTAATTCAAGGATATTTATAACTTATAAACAGTTCCCACATTTATGGGGATAAAATTGGATTGACTAATTGTTTATGGACCACACTGTAGGCCCTTTTGAAAGAAGAAGGGCCTTTTTATTTTATTTTATTTTATTTTGCATATACATTACAGTACAGTGAAATTCTTTACTTTGCATATCTCAGATTGTTAGGAAGTTGGGATCAGAGCGCAGGGTCAACCATGAACATTGTCATTTCATGTGGTGGAGCGTCCACGAAACTACTTACTGTTACTACTTACCTCATAGTAACTAAACAGTTGTTCCTTCACCATCTTCTCTTTATATTCTCTCTTTTGAGGTTAATAATACAAAAAACCCTGAAAAAACACAACCTGTCATGTTACCAAGAAATCAAAAGTGAAAGTCCTCTGTAATGAACAGTTTCCCATGGTGTAAAACTTTCTGACTGTTATGAAACGCTGACACCATAAATGTCCATAAATGTTAAATAAACGTCTTCTAACAGGAATTTAAATAACAACACTTAACACTTACAAATCTGTTTATTATCAATCTTAGATTATGTGTTGTGTACAGCATGCAAGTCTCTGTGAATAAGCTGTTACTATAGAAATGATAATGTGCTGGAATGACAGTTTTAATGAAAAGTTATGTTTTGAATTACAGACACACTATTGTTAGAGCTACTGTTATAGAAAATTAATCAGCACCTTCTGACCAATCAATTTTTAAAGAATGTAGCAGCACTGTGGTATAAGAAATATATTAATAAATATCACAGATGCACTGAACATCTGTACACCTGGTATTGGCATACCCCCAAAGCGTAATCCTGCAATCCACCAAAAAGTTTAAAGAAGATGAGCGTTGTACTCCACTGCCGTGTAAGTTGTTTCCACACCCATATTCTGACAAATTTTGCTGTTGCACTCTAACCATTTCTGCATTCCTTTGCTAGGAAATGCATGTATTTCTTATTCACAGTTGTATTGTGGAATATAGAAATGGGGCACTTCTCTGATGCTTCTCAAGTTTTACTGTTTAAGTCATCTTTAATATAGCGCATGAGGATTTTGAAAGCACAGAACAGTATCCATGTATGTGATAAAGACAGTGAGGAGCGGTATATTGAGAGCACAACTTTGTTGTGATTTTCTGCAGAAAAGCTTCCACACAGAAGGACACTTTAGTTTGGCGAGCACACAAAGATCCACACCAGGGTGATGTATGATGACCGAGGAATATATTCCACCTTTTGTTAGGAGTGTATGTGAGTGTGCGTTTGAGAGAATTTAGGTGTACAGGTTTTAGGTGCATTAGGCCTACTACTATATAATAATATTGGCAGCTCTTATAAAGACCTCTCTGTTCATGTATGTCCAGTTTTGGAACTTGATATGATAAAAAAAATCATATCAATATCATACACACTTTTTCTCTTAAAACACATGGCAAAATTATTGGTAGCTTTACAGGATATTTTAAGCTACTGGCAGTAGAAACTGGAGAAATTTTTAGGTGTTAGAACTTTTCTCTGGTAGAAAAAGACTATTGCAAGCTACTCAGAGAAAAATAATTTGTGTAACCTAGGTTGTGCTGTGTCCTTCTTGACCATGCAGAGTTATCTTGTGGCAAGTGGCAAGTCAATAAATAATGAAGGAGGATTCAATGTTAGGAACAAAGCTGCATACTATGCACTAAATAGGGGTGTAAATAATACACAAAATTTAAATTCGATACAATATGTGGTGTCTGATACAATACATTTGCCATACGGCAAAAATAATCACTGGCTGAATATTGCCTTAAGTTTCCATTTTCAATTGATTAAAACATTCAGCATGATAGAAGTACAATAATAGCAACATAATGATGACATAATGTTTCTGTGATCCATTCAGACTCCATTCATTAGCAGCACGTAACGAAACAGTAGCTGTGCATTATAACGTAACAAAGTTTAACATAGCTAATTAAACATTAGCTGTCTTGCCAGGCTTTCCCTGGTGTGCAAGGTTAGCAGGTTTTCTAGAACTAGAACTGCACTTGAAACTGCACGAAAAGACCTGAAATTACCCCCAAAATGTTTTTGAAGTGTGTGTGTGTGCATGTGTGTGTTACTAGTGCTGGGTAATATGCTAGCATATTAATTAAAGTCAAGTGGCTTTTATTGTCATTTTAACCATATTCAGCTAGTTAGTACACAGTGAAACAAAATAGCGTTCCTCCAGGACCATGGTGTTACATAAAACAACACAGAACTACAAGAGACTACACATTACTACATAAAGTGCACGTGCAAACGTGTAAACAGCACAAGACAGTACGATAACTACCAAAACAGGACAATAGCCACAGTAAGAGACAGTGCAGCGCCGACTAGTACACAGTTCTATGAAAATGAAGTATGAAAGTGTCAGATATAACAGTAGAGCAATAGAGTAACTATATAATAAATTGCTGTGAATGTAAACATAACATACTATGACATAGTATTCAGCACATAAGCTTATACTATATATGGACATAGCAGTTATTGGGGTAGCAGCCAGATAGAGAGTATAGTAATGAGAGAGTAATATTAGCTTAAAAAAAGTAGTGTGCTTAGGAGAAATGTGCTTTAAACCATCATAGACTCCCCTGATTTGATATAAAAAAGGAAATTACTAGAAAAGAGAGTGTAGGCTTGATAAAAGTTTAAATGTTTATTACACCTTACATAAGTGATATTTTATAATGAATAGCATTTACACCATTGGTATACTGACATACTATTTAGTTCTACGGTAATAAGTGGTTTGCTTCCCAGGTTTTTGAGACCTTAAGCGCGAGATTGTCAGTTATGACCACCTTTTTTCATTATTAAAGCGTTATGGGAATAAATACACTTTATTGTTCATATCAGCATGACACAGAACTGAGTACCAGATGAAAGACCCATTCAACAATTAGTCTTTTATCTATCTAATTAAATACAGAGTGTTGATCAAAATGCTTCTTGTGTGTGTATTTTCTGTGTATTAACTGATTTGTTTATTTTGTTTTCTTATCTGAATAGTGAATAAGCTAACGTTATCTGGTTGGCTTACTACCACTGATCTGTGTGAAGCTGAAATTCTTTTTTAAGCATGGAGTGTGATGATGTATCTGAGGTGACCTTAGATATTTGCATCAGAAAACTCCCACCAAATTGTAAGGGTCACTCACAGCAATTCAGGACACCATATCTTTGAGTATATGAATGCAGCTTCTTCTCCTGCCTGTAGGTGGAGATCAAGCTCCATCCATGCCAGTAAAGCAGAGCTCCAAATAACTCTATAGCTTTTATGGGATCTACAGTGGATATAAAAAGTCTACGCACACCTGTTAAAATGGCAGGTTTTTGTGATGTAAAAAAATTAAACCAAGATCAGTCATGTCAATGTGAAATTACAAAATATAAAAATTAAGTGAAAAACAATCAGAAACATTTTAGGAAAAAATAAGAAAAAAAAAAAGTTGCAGTAACCTTGTTGAATAAGTGTGCACACCCTTTTATAATTGAGTATGTGGCACATTCAGTTTCACGTTCAAAAGGAATTATCATACACCTATCATCAATGAAATTATTCTGATTAACCCCAAATAAAGACCAGCTGTTTCTGTAGGATTTGCTTCACATATTCTTGGTTTGATCGGACTGCTGAAGCCATGGATATGGATATGCAAAAAAAAAGCATATCACTGAAAGAACACCATACCCAAGGTAAAGCATAGTGGTGGCAGCATCATGCTTTAGGGGCTGGTTTTCTTCAGACAGAACTGGGGCTTTTTTCAAGGTGGAGGGAGTCATGAATAGTTACAAATACCAGTCGATTTTAGTGCAAAACCTTCAGGTGTCGGCTAGTAAGCTGTAGATGAAAAGGAATTTCACCTTTCAGCATGAGCAATGACCCAAAGCATACATCCAAATCAACAAAGGAATGGCTTAACCAAAAGATGACCAATGTTTTTGAATGGCCTAGTCAGAGCCCAGACCTGAATCCAGCAAAAAATCTGTGGGGTCCCTTACAATTTGATGGCTCTAGAATGTTTTTGCAAGAAAGTGTGGAAAACATTGCCATGTCAAGATGTGCTATGCTGATAGACTCTTACCCAAAAAAGACTGAGTGGTGTTATAAAATCAAAAGGTGCTTCAACTAGTTTATTGTAAGATTTTTATTTATTTATTTTTTTCTCCTAAAAAAAAGTTTCTGATTGTTTTTCACTTTATTTGTATACTTTGCAATTTCACGTTAAAGGTGAGAAAAGATCTGACATGATTTATCTTAGTTTAATTTTTTTTTTTTTTACTTCAGAAAAATCTGCCATTTTAACAGGAGTGTGTAGACTTTTTATATCCACTGAATTCAAAATGTGAGATCTGAAGGCGCTTCCTATTCATGTTGATGTCAAACTTCTAAGTGATTCTTCTGCACGTAGCTGTTGGGATTTTGATTCACCGGTATTCCTTTTCAGCGTATTGATCACCTTTGTTTATCTTTGTCATATCTGTTGTTGTCAAAAACCTAATTCATATCAGAATATGACTATATTTGCTGACATGTAATGCATCTAATGCTTTTATGATTAGTTTAGTACAGTGGCCCTAAAGTGCAAAACACTTTAACAAACCAAAAAGCAGCAACGAATAAAATAACACAACAGCAAAACCAAAATCACAACAGCAAAACCAAAATCACAACAACATTAACTCAAAATGGAAAGGGTAGGTCCTTATTGAACATCACATGCTTGTTTCTGATTGTACATGGGGTATGACTATCAAGCTGTAAAGAAACTTTTTCAGTCTGCTGTTATCTTAGCCAGTGAAATCTGTTGAATGATTTTAAGTTCTTTTCTTCTGTTTCACAAATTGAAATGTTTTGCCTTTACTGTGGCAAAAGCTTTGAAGCTGTTCCAAGCTTCACTGCGGTTAAGCCAGCCGCTCTTTCTGAAACCATGGTTAATCTAGCTGCTTGTAAAATATTATGGGTGCGGTTTTTAGACACTTAGTGGTAATAGCGCCGAATTCAGAAAGCGAGTGTCCACGAGCACCTACACAACCAAACTTAACTTTCTACAAAAACAACCATTTTAAATAAATCAGTAACAAAACAAATACACAACAATTCACATAGACAGGCTAACAGCTTACATATAAAAAAAAATGGGCAATTTGATAGAGTTTAAAGAGACACTATAAAGCATTAAGCCAAATAAAAACAAATTTAAAATAACACCATTTAAGAACCATTATTATTATTATTATTATTATTATTATTATTATTATTATTAGCTTGGAGCGGCTTCAAACGGAGAAGAAATGTGCTGGGTTACAGACAGTTTAACTTTCACCTTCCCATCTCTTTTTCCCTCGTTCTCTCTGTATAATTCTTTCTCTGGCCCTGTGTGGACAGCAGAGATGTATAACCACTCTCCCCTGGTATTTTCCTGTATCACTTCACGTCACTTCACTGTATCTCTAATGCATCTTCAGTGACCA
Organism: Pangasianodon hypophthalmus; assembly: GCF_027358585.1. NCBI lineage: Eukaryota > Metazoa > Chordata > Actinopteri > Siluriformes > Pangasiidae > Pangasianodon > Pangasianodon hypophthalmus. Next base: position 10,136,140 of record NC_069737.1, on the reverse strand, counting down.
CTTCCTCAGTATTTGCCAAAAGCAACTTGATCTCACTTCAAATCCAGACTAAAAATTACTAGCCAATAACAGATATAAAATCAAACAAAGTCCTTATATTTAGCTGTTACATGTCATTTCCGAATTAAGTAAGATTGGTTGATAAAAGCTATAGGGAAGTAAAAATAGAAAAAATAAGTTGCAAACAATAATTTATCCACTGCTATGGTAAGACCATGGGTGCTTGCTGTCAGAGTGCAAGGATTAAAAAAAAAATCTGTCCCTCACAATGAGAGGTGATGAACTTGGCCACAATGCACAGGGCTATAAACACAAATATATTATAAAATATATAATAACAGTGCCTCTGTGTTGTGGCGATACATTTGTTTCTAGAACTTATCAAACCACACTCAAACTAATACCAAACTCAACAGCGTAACTTCAAGATCATCACTGTGAATGAGTTGTAATATTCAAAAGTAACATCATAGTGTATTTCTTAATGAAGCTGTATTTAAAACACCATTTACATGATTTTCTTAAATGTAATTTTCCTAAAATTGCCTACGTTTTTATATAGTAGTGAACAGAGCTCATGTTGAGAATGGTAAGAAGTGCACATACGTATAAAGACCTCACATGGCTTGTATGGATGCTTAAAATAATGTCTCTATTTTTAATAAACATAATGCGTGATGCTCAAGCTGTGGACAAAATAGTCAACCCATCAACCCAGCTGTACAGTTCAAAAGTAGCTTCTCACAGGAAAGTAGACTTTTCACAGGAAAATCATGTTCCTTTTGACACATTGCTGTTCGCACTGTGTAGCATTTTTGCATCTGCCTGTCTTGTACTGCAGTTCAAAGCAGTAGTTCATAGAAGTCCAGAGCAACAGGTCAAAAAACTGAGCTCTTAAATAAATCATTGGTTTTCAGTATGCTCTCTTACAATGCCTTTACATTTTTTTTGGCTGATTGGGAGAAGGGAGGTGGGGAGATTTGTTGATAGGGGAGTATATAATTACCGTGATAAGTACATTGTCCGTATAAATGCATTTTTGGCTTGCTTCCGCTGTGTCGTACCCGATATGGAATGTTTACTAATAGAAAGTAAAGTGCCAGATGACTGCAAATAAAAGAGGTCAAAATACCGGAACGTTTAATACAAGAGAGCTGAAATTTTGCTTTATTCACTGGTCATGCATCCTGTACCAGTGGTTCTAGTTGTATGTTTTTGGGATCTGCTCAAGTTTGGCTATTAGTACTGTTGATTGATGATTGGTTACATGTATTACATCACACACAATGTGAGACAGTGTACAGCATTTTACAAATTTTAATGAAAACATTACTTTATACAGTGGAAAACTATATTACATCATAATTATTATTATGCCATCCCTTTATTTACATTTCCATCAAATTATACTGCCTGAGCTCAGCTCCATTTGCTATTCACATAAACCAAAGATTTGACAATTTGGTTTGACTCAGCCATTCCAAAACACAAAACTTTTTAAAACCATTTTAAAAAGTGGCATGACCTGAAAATTGCTGTCCAAGAATGTTCTCCGTCTCATTTGGGAGCGTTCGAGAAAATTTGCATTGAGGAATGGGAGAAAATGCCAAAACCAAAATGTGCAAAGCTCATAGAGCCACATCCGAGACAACTCAAAGACTGCAGAAGGACAATGCAGTAAGTATTGACTCTGGGGAGTGAATACCTATCAATTAAGCAGTGTTTAGATTTTTTTGTATTGAATTGATATATAATTATTCAATATAAATATTATATAATTATTTATATATTTATATTGGAATATAGAAATATATAGAAATATATTCAATATATAAATATATTGAAAGGACATGTCAATAATTTATTACATTTTATTTCTGTAGAGAGTCACTTCAAATGGAGCATAAAAATCCCATTCTAATATACTTGACTTTGATTTTGCAACACAGCAAAAAAGAGGAATAATCACTAAGGGGGTGAATACTTTCTGGAGGCACTGCATCTAAAGCATTTGTAATAAACACAGAATGTGAAATACTATCTATTGACATATATTAATTCATGGTTTCCCTGTATCTAGTGTTCAGTACATGGAAAACTCATTTAAAAATGTTACATATTCAGAGAACAATGACAGCTGTAGGACATTTTGAAGTGTTTGAGAAATTTAATTTAAAGTAAACTTAAATTAGGCTTATAAGCATAGATTAACTTTGTTATACACTATTATTTTTTTTTAATCTATTTTGGGTTTTTTTGGCATTAAAAATTTAATACTTTAAACATTTAATCAAATTTAAATATGACCATGATATACAACCCCAAAAAAGTTGGGACGCTTTGTAAAATGCGAATTAAAACAGAATGCAAAGATTTACAAATCACATAAACCCATATTTTATTCGCAACAGAGCATAGACAACATATGAAATGTTACATTTTACTATTTTATGAAAAATATTAGCTCATTTGGAATTTAATGGCAGCAACATGTCTCAAAAAAGTTGGGACGGGTTCAACAAAAGGCTGGAAAAGTAAATAATACTAAGAAGAAACAGCTGAAGGAACATTTTAAAACTAATCTAAAAGAGCATCTTGTAGAGGCAGAGTCTCTCAGAAGTAAAGATGGCCAGAGGTTCACCCACCAGTGAAAAACAGCACAGGCAAGTAGTGAAACAATTTCAGAATAATGTTCCACAACGTAAAATTGCAGAATTTAAACATCTCATCATCTACAGTACATAATATCATAAAAAGATTCAGAGAATCTGGAGAAATCTGTGTGCCTAAGGGACAAGGCCGGAAAGCAATATTGGATGCCTGTGATCTTCAGGCCCTCAGATGCCACTGCATCAAAAACAGGCATGCTTCTGTAATAGATATCACTGCATGGGCTCAAGAACACTTCAAAAAATCATTGTCATTAAACACAGTTTGCAGTGCCATCCACAAATTCAGATTAAAGCTGTACCATGCAAAGAGGAAGCCATATATGAACATGATCCAGAAACTCCACCGTCTTCTCTGGGCCAAAGCTCATTTAAAATGGACTAAGGCAAAGTGGAAAACTGTTCTGTGGTCAGACAAGTCCAAATTTGAAGTTCTTTTTGGGAATCATGGACGCCGCGTTCTCCGGACTAAAGAAGAGGGGCTAAAAAGATTTTTAAAAAACTAAAAATCCCTCCCTGGTTAGGTGCATTTGATCAGATTAGAGAGACATGTAAGATCTGTAGCAACACAGTTCAGTCTAATCCTCTATTACATCAGTATTCCTGCTGTTATGATTAATGCTACCATGTACACTGCCTAAAAGTGAACAGAGAACTTCCTTGTGGTGCTAGGAACTATTTATGAGGTGTGTGGGTATAGGCAGCTTGGAGTGATGGGACTGTCAGTGTCTGTAGGCGTACAGGTCTCTCTTGAGCTATGAGAGTGTGTTGCAGCTTAGTGAATTTAGCCTAATACCTTCCTGCAGTTTTCTGTGCCGATTTGGGATATCAGTCTTTTGATACAGATAATCACTCTATTCATTGGCTGGAAGTGCATCCATTTTCAAACCTTGCCTATCCAGAACTCACCCCATTTAAATTATTACTAAATTAAAATGACTTTTATGGCACTATAAAAATGTAACTAAAATTGTTGTGATTGTTCCTTGAATGTTCAGTGTCTTTAACTACAATGACGGCAGTGCAGGGCTATTTCATGGTGCTGTAAATAAGAGCCTGCACTCAATTTGCTTTCGAAGGCCAAATGTGTTGTATACAAATGAAGAAAATGAGGCATGACCTGAAAATTGCTGTCCACCAATGTTCAGCATCTAATTTGGGAGAGTTTGAGAAAATTTGCATTGAGGATTGGGAGAAAGTGCCAAAACCAAAATGTGCAAAGCTCATAGAGCCACATCAAAGACAGCTCAAAGGTATAATTGCTGCAAAGGACAATGCAGTAAGTATTGACTCTGGGGAGTGTTTAGATTTTATTTAATTTTTTATCTTTAAATAATTCTGAGGACATTTCAATACTTCATTACATTTTATTTATGTAGAGAGTCACTTCAATTCGAGAAGAAAAAAGAATCCCATTCTAATATACTTAAGTTTGATTTTGCAACACAGAAAAAGAGGAATAATTACTAAGGGGGTGAAAATTTTGAAAATTAGGGTCTTGAAAATGTTGATTTCTTTTTTAACTCATTAGTATAGGTCTTTATAATGTCATTATATCTAGCAGGTTAACTTCAGCTGATCTAGTGCACCAGCAAAATCTGTGCCTGTTTTTACCTATTCAGGTTAAAATCTTAATATCTAATATGCACAGTATGGCTTAAATGAAAAAAGACATGACACGTTATGAATTTTGAGATGCTTTTCTGTTCACCCCCATTGTAAAGAGTGGTTATTTAAGCTACTGTAGACAAATCTGCTGTTCAGTGGATGTTTTTTTGCACCATTCTGTATAAATTCTATAGATTGCTGTTTGTGAAAATCCCAGGAGCTCAGCAGTTTCAAAAAAGACTGAAACCAGCCCACTTGGTATCAGCAACCATGCCACAGTCAATGTCACTGAGATCACTTTTTTTTTTTTTTTTTTTTCCCCTATTCTGATGTTTGATTATCAGAACTGAAGCGTCTTGACCTGTATCTGCATGATTTTATGCGTTGCGCTTCTGCCATGTTATGGGCTGTTTGGATAGTTGCATGAATATGCAGGTGTAAAAGTGTTCCTAAAAAGTGGCTGCTAAGTGTATTTAGCCACTGGACAGCACTGCCAAATTAAACAGTGGGGCACTCCCACTGGTCAGTAAAATTCCACCTTGAACAGCAAATTAAACAGCTTGTAAAATAAAACCACAACTTCTATGTAACGTGACAGTATTCATGGCATATTTGGAAAGGCAATCAAAATGCAATTTCATCTCTTCTAAAAGTCATGATGTCATCCACCTATATGGGAGAGTCCAGTTGCCTTCTTAAATTATGCTGCTGAATCCATTTGTGCATCCAAGCATGTCTTTGTAATTTATATCCTTCCTTAAGTTATTTTATTGAGCCTATCCTCGTAAGAACTATTCATTGGCTTTAGAATGTTTCCTGCATCTGCGGATAATTTACTATCCATGAATCTGTAATTCCATGTAGTATTAGCATTTAGCCCGTTAGAGGATGCTTTCCTCCTGTGGGTAAATATTTTACAAAAATTTTTAATGTAGACCTTTTACAGAAGTAGTGACATAACAGTGGTATTTCATAGCCTATATTTTCTGCTGCTGCTTTTGTCCAGTACATTTTTTAAAGTAATCTTTATTTAGTCCAGGGGTGAAAGACAATGACTGTTGACTAGACATACAAGATGGCATTGGATTAGTGTGTAATGATTGGTTTGGCTTTAATCAGTTTTTTTTGCAGGAATTTTTGCTTTTGAACGTTTTAGTACATACATCCAGCAGGCAAGAGTAAGTGAACAGGCAGCAACAAAACCACATTAACCTGGACCAAACGTTGCACAAGAACTCCACTTAGTTTGCCACAGGAACCATAAAACAATGGACCCCCACTAACCAGACCCTGAGGAGCCAAGTTAATTATGGCCTGCCTGATTTCAGCTATCCTGTGAACAATAGGGCAAACATTACGACATCACTGACCAGAACATGAACCTTCTCAGCCCAAGAGGAACCCTGGCAAACCTACTGATTTAGGCATTCGGCCAAGACCAAAGACCCTCAACCATAAATCTGATAAACTAAGGCCCAAGAGTAGCCTCGGGAAAGCGTTAACAAAGGCTAGGCATGGAATGAGTCCTTTGTTTTAATGTAATAGTGGTGTTGTTAGTTGGCTTTCTATTTTTTGATGGTGCAAATATGGCATATTCAGTTGTCAAATGACTTGAGTGGAGAACCTTGTATCTGGACTTCTATATACATTCAGCATTATTAATGAACCTTCCAGGCTAAACATTGTAGCAGAGTTAATGGTTATTATAACTGCTGGTGTTCTGCTTTTGTGCCTGTGTTGTTGAGACTCACTTTAAAGAAGCCATTAACCACTAAGTTCATACCCACCAGAGATGAGTGACTTTGAATTTTGAATTTTTTAACAGCTCTGTACTCCATCATCCTCTTCTGTGTCTTCTTCTGGATTCCATTTGTTTACTTCTACTATGAAGAGAAAGATGATAACATCAGCAAGTGCTCGGTAAGATTACTGCCTCAACTGACAGGATCTGTTCTCTCCTTCTTGGACTGAATGGACTGTCCTTGTACAACTGAAAAAATGCTATTTATTATATAAAATAGATATTAAAAGTAATCATTTAGGAATTGAAATATATAATAAAAGCATGGTTTTCTCTTATTTTGATCGTTCCTGAGTTTAAACAAAAGAAATGTTTTTTTTTATTATTATAATTTATTGTACAAATGAAAAACCAAAAGAAACCAGAAATAATTAACAGACAAATGCTGTATTTACCTTAAAATATAACGTCACAAAACTGCACATCAGACCATGGGTTTTGATGGTTTTACAGCTGGTTATTTTTCAGTTTTACTTTCATACTGTTCTAAAGGTTTATGCTGTTTTTCTGACGGCAATGCACAGAACCCGGAGTTAGTATACTTTAGCATTGAGTGTCGAGTAAAACTCCTTTAAATGTGTTAACATCAATTAAAGTTCAGTGCCAGACAACAAACATTTAATCCTTCCAGAAGTGGAGCCATCATATATCTTTATTGTGCATGTCAGGCTTCAGTTCACACTGCCACAACTCATGACTCTTTGCTTTCTCATCATGAGTTTGTAATTGTATCATTCAGATTATTATGAACCCTTCTCACTGTGTACAATCAAATAAAGATTATTTGCTCAATGAAATAAGCTCAGAGTGCACAAAGCTGCTTTCTTTGTAGCAGGTTTACAAAAATGCTGCCAGTTGTAGCACTTCAGTGAGGTTTTAACTTTTCAATTATTTTACACTTCATTGCAATGTTCAATTACCTTTCATTTAAATGCATTTTGAGTGAGAGAGTTAAGGCAGGCTCTGTCACACAGCCAAAGACCTGCTGGTGATCATTTTTTGTCAAGAATTGAATCTGTGAGAGTAACCAAAATTACACATCTCTGTCTTCTACCTGCAAGTATATTCACTATGAGACAGCATCTTTCTAGGGTTGATCCCTCAATGACTCCAACGACACTCAGTAAAGCAACAGGAGCTAGACCATAGGAGGCATGACATGTATAAAGGAAAAAATAGATAGATTTTCTATACTGTAAGCTTCAGCTGTCTGAAGAGGCAAGAATTTAATAATGTAAAGATGGAGGGATGCAAGGAAGAAGGGCCAATTCATCCACATTAGCAACCTTCTGCTTGTAAAGTAGGCTTGAACACAGGTGTACCTATAAAAATGTGTTCTACACTCACCATCCACTTTATTAGGAAGATCTGGACATTCCTGTAGTTCTCTAATCAGTCAATCATGTGGCAGCAGCTCAATGCAAAAAAAAAAAAAAAAAAAAAAAAAAAATCGTGCAGTTACAGGTCAAGAGCTTCAGTTAATGTTCACATCAAACTTCAGAATGAAGAAAAAGTGTGATCTCTGTGACTTTAACTGTGGCAAGGATGTTCGTACCAGATAGGCTGGTTTGAGTATTTCAGAAACTGCTGATCTCCTGGGATTTTCACACACGACGGTCTCTAGAGTTTATACAGAATGGTGCAAAAAAACAAAAAACATCCTGTGAGTGGAGGGTCTGCAAGCTGAAACACCTTGTTGATGAGAGAGATCAGAGGAGAATGACTAGACTGGTTTGAATTGACAGGAAATAAGGAAGTAACACAAATAAACACTTTAGAACTGTGGTGAGCAGAAAAGCATCTCAGAATGCACAACACGTCAAACCTTGAGGAAGATATCCTACAACAGCAGAAGACCACATCGGGTTCCGCTACTGTTAGCCAAGAATAAAAATCTGGGGTTGTCATGGGCACAGACTCACTGAAACTGGACAGCTAAGACAGAAAAAAAACAGGTGATTTTTTCCCCCCCAATCTTTAACTGTCCAGTTTTGTTGAGTCTGTGCCCATGATGTTTGATGTGTACATTACCTGAAGATTTCTGTTCCTGGCTAACAAGATTGGAACTCAATGTGGTCTTCTGCTGTTGTAGCCCATCCACCTTAAGGTTCGATGTTTTTTGCATGCTGAGATGCTTTTCTGCTCAGCACAGTTGTAAAGAGTGATTATTTTAGTTACTATAGACTCCCTGGCAGCTTGAATCAATCTGACCATGTTCTTCTGACCTCTCTTATCAGCAAGGCATTTCCACCCACAGAACTGTCGCCTGCTCAGTGTTTTTTGTTTCTTGCACAATTCTGTGTAAACCATGAGGCTGTTGTGAGTGAAAATCCCAGGAGCTCAGCTGTTTCAGAAATACTCATACCAACCCATCTGGTACCAACCTCGAGGCCACGCTCAAAGTCACACTTTTTCTTCATTCGTTTGATGTGAACATTACCTGAAGCTTTTCACCTATATCTGCATGTTTTTTTTGCATTGCGCTGTTGCCACATGATTGGCTGAATAGATAACTGCATGAATGTCCAGATGTACAGGTGATCCTAATAAAGTGGATGGTGAGTGTATAATTCACCCCATTTTTATAACATCTATATCTTACATTCACATGCAAGACACCAAGAAAATTCATGACACAATGATTTTTATAGACTTTGTTAGCATAGCTCAATCAGCTAGCACCAAGTTAGTTAACCTAGCTAGCTAGCAGCGTTCATGTAACCCTTGTTTAACCCTTCCCTGTAGTCACTTCAGCCCTGCCACAGAGCTGCTTTAGTTCAGCCATGTAGTCACCAAAGCCTTTCTTAGCTTAGCTTCTTTTGTTAGCAGTTCAGTTTGTTAGCTCATCTAGCTAAAAATTTTAAATTGCCAGTAAAAATATGTTCATGTGCAGTTCCATTCCAATCATTTCAAACTTGATAAATTCCCAAATATATAATATTATTTCAACTGAATGCAAATAAATTGCTTCTTTCTTTACAGCAAGCAAAAAATGCAGTGAAGTACACAGTTGCATTTGTCACAATTTGTGCTGCACTTCTTTTGATTGGGTAAGTCCATGTCTCGCAAGATCCACCAGCTTAATGTCTGCCTGTGACTTTGTTGTTTGAAAGACTTTGGCATCTGTTTGGGGGTTGATGTTCTCCTGATGTGTTTCTTTATGAAAAGTTTTGAAATGTCAGATTTTAGTGCTTGTTAGTTACTTTTTGAGGACCAGTTAGGCTTGAGACAATAGTACAATAGGTGCTGTACAGTAATTCACAGTAGTAACTGATGATAGTTTCCATATGTCGCAATGGCTATCCAGTTGGATGATTTAAATGTCAGAAGAAGTCAGAAAAAGTGGTACCTTTGTAATATGTGTTTCCTTTTAGCCTATTTTTTAGACCTTTAAAACCTTAATAGCCTTTGTTATCTGACTTCGGAATAGGGGAACAAAACATCTTTCTCTGATGCACATTAGCTTCCCTTGTCCGTACTTGACAAACAGATAAAGCTGGGCTCGCCTTCCACACATGGAATATCTTCGCTTGCTACACGTGACCAGGAACTTCAATTAAGAAAATGAAACCACTTAGGGCTACTTCACTTTACAAGATTTTTATAAGTATCTTGGCTGCTGTTCTGCACAAACCATGAAAATTTTTTATAAATAAAAATAAATAAAGCTCAAATGTATAATTTTACAGTTTTATAAAGCTCAATTTGGTAACGGAACTTAGTTACAGCAAATAACTTGCTGGGTTTTTACAGTTCCAACTTCAGTTTTGCAAGCATTACTGACCTTGTTATTGGGTAATTAATTTAAAAATGGACTAAATGCTAATGCTAGTGACTAGCATCTACAGCCAACTTGTAACCAGCTTCTGTGAGTATATGTAAATGACACGTTACCTACTTCTGGCCTCTCCCCTTCTTTTCCCTCTGAGTCAGTGTTGCTACAGCCTACACCACGAGCCATGAGTGATACTGTTGTCAATTAGCGATAACAAGGGGACACAATAGGATGGTGGTATATTTCGCATAATCATATAAGCTTAGTACCGGGTTAATATGGTTATTGTTGTGTTGTGTAGCTTGACTGGTCTGAGATAAGGTTAGATCACTCAAGTGGTGGCGTGATCTTTTCCATACTTTTGTGTTACTGATGTACAGTGGATAAAAACGCTACACACCCCTGTTAAAATTGCATGTTTTTGTGATGTAAAAAATAAAACCAAGATGAATCATGTCAGATCTTTTTTCCATCTTTTATGTGATATTTCAACCAGCAAAAAAACAAATAGAAAGTGAAAAACAAATAAATGCTTTTATATTATCCTTTTGTAATGAGGCATGTGACTATCCTCAGAACTAACCAATCACATGATTCAAAAGTAATCATACACCTCTCATCAATGAAGTGATTCTGATTAAACCCAAATAAAGTTCAGCTGTTTCTTTAGGATTTTCTTGACATTTTCCTGGTTTGGAATGACTTGAAGAGGGCTGTGCACAAGAGATCCCCTTGCAGTGTGATCTGAAATCCTAGATCTGCATTTTTTGCAAGGAAGAGTGAAATACAATTGCCGTAAAGACTGAGTGCTGTATTGCAAGCAAAAGGTACTTTAACAAAGTATTAGTTAAGGGATGTGCACACACATGCAATCAGTTTATTGTAAGTTTTTTCTTATCCTTTTCCCCCCTCAAACATTTCTGTGTGTTTTTCACTTAGATTTTGATGGTTGCTATATCACATTAAAGGTGGAAAAAGATCTTCGTTTCATTTTTTTTTATATCATAAAAAGGTGTAATTTGAATAGGGGCATGTAGATGTTTTATATCCACTGTACCTAATAAAGTAAATAAACTGGCAACTTGTATATTGCATATATTTTCAACTACCTTAAAATATTTCATTAAATATGATTAAAGTGATATTGTTAATTTCCAGCAGGAGCATGTTGATTAGTTGCAATTTAAATGGCAGAATTACTGATGACTGAATTGTTGCTGATCTTGTCACAGGGCCTTTGCACCATTGCTGCCTCCACCTAAGCAGAACTCTACCCAATGGGACAAGCTGCAATACCTGTTCAAGGAGCTGGACAGCAGCAGTAAGCACAATTTTATCTATTAAAATTACCATAAAGAGACTATTTCATAGTGTGTCAAAGAGCCTATTCAGCCTGATGCATACTTAGGGAAACCACAGAGATTTTAGCTGCAGTATCCTGTAAACCTCTACTACAACAGCTCTACTCACATAGTGTTTTTGCTGTCAGGCCTGACTGAAAAAGCGAGTGCTGTCAGGATGAGGAAAATGGCAGAGGTGACACGTTGTGTTGGCAGCAGTGACATTTAGCTTAATCAATGTCAGCAAGTCCCATTGTGATGCCTGGACCCTCTGTCAGCAAGTTGAGAAAGCTGTCCCTGCTGTTGATGTTAGTGTCAGCAGTCCTCTCAGGCAAATTCTGGTGCCTTGATCCTGCTATGTTTTGTTTGTCCACAAATATTAATCATATAAGTGCATTTGTTTGGATTCATGAATATTCCCAAGAGATTGAGAAATAGGTGTTGTGTGTATGCATTTTTACAGATGGCTGTCCGAACAATCCCTTCAATACCATTAGTATTTGGGAAATACTGACATTTGTCATAGACGCACCACTCTAATATGCCATGTATTATAGCATCTGCAAGAGAACGCAAAGCTTCTGGTCTGCTTGCTGTGTCACTACACTGTACAGCTTTTATCCCCCTCAGCATCACACTCTTGTGTACATGGAATTCCTTGCCCCCTCCATTTGTTGTCACTAAGTAGGGATATATTGAACTGCGTGTGTGTGCTATATTTCTTTGGTTGAGCTCTTTTGGAGAGGTCCACACTCTTTCTTTTTAGCCAGGATGGTGACTTTGGACCATCAATTCCTGAGGTGAAATGCCAGTCTAATCCAGTGACTTCACTGAGTAACTCTACCAGGATTTGTAACATTGCTAATTATTTGTTACTATGGGCAACTAACCCCTGTCGTCAGCCTGACGGCTGTGGGTCAGTGGAGTGCCCCAATTCTCTACCACTTTGTTGATGATTTAGAATTAAGCAACTATTTTAGTTAAACTAACTTTCTACAGCATGTCTACTCTGCTATTCTCTCTTTTGAGAGGGACATTTCCATTACCATGCAGGATTTGTGTAAAGCTTGTGAGCACTCCTATGAAGGGGAGGGCTTGAGATCTTATCATATCGAAGGATCAAAGTGGGAATTGTCTCCAATTAATTGTACTGCTGGAGCTCAAAATCTACACTCTTTTGCCAAATCTGCCAATTTCTTTTACTGTCTGTATTTTTCCTTCTGCTGAGGCCCATCCAGAGAAGAGCATGAGACTCCAACCATCCAGCAACACTAATTCCCTTAATTTTCACCTATCTACTATCATTAATGTAGAGACCTTTTTTATATACAATCTGAGCCTGGACTAGAAACAAAAACTATGACATGCACAGTAAAATTCACTTTCCAGAGTATATATCCAGAAGTTTAAAGCAGTCCTCCTCACCACTCCCTATACACTGTTCTGAACTCTTTACAGTGCTGAGGTATTCCAGTGGCTGGGATTGATGTATTGGTGTTTATCCACACAAGGCTATCATAACCTGCTTGTATGGCAGAGTGGAACAGTTAAGAGCTTACTTAATAAACATTCCCCAGTGGCATCTGGCTCCTTGGCACAGACAGGCCCCAGGGGCTGCAAGCGCATTGAGATAAGAGCCACTTCCTCTGTGTGCTCAGTAGGCTCGTGCAATGTTGAGTTTTCCCCACTTGACCATTTAAAAAATCACAATGAAAGATTTAATTGTCCATAATCCATAGCCTAAAGAAGACAGGAAAACTAACATTTCTATCATTTCTGAAGGAGGGAAGCGTGTAATAATATTACCAGCTGCGCAATCGGGAACTGCTTGCCGGCAGTAGCAATCAAGAAAGCAGGATGGTGAATTTTTAGGTGATTCTGCAGTAAAGTGGAGAAAGTAAATTTTGATGTAATCCCTTTACAAACAGGTTGTCTAATATTGACACAGCCAACATTTTCCACTGTTCATCTGTTGCTTAAAGTGTTTGAACACATCTGAGCATTTACCAGCACAAGAGAGCAAAAAAAAAAAAAAAAAAAAAATTAGCATATTTAATTGCTTTTAAACTATTATCTCTATTAACATTGTTTTGTTCTTTTTTTCTCTTTAAGTTTATTCTATATTTATCTGATGTTAACTGTACACTATACTTGAATAATGTTAGCTAAGTTGAACATCAAAGATTTTATTTTATATTAATGAACTCTTGATTAATGATGCCCTTTACCTTGACAGCTGAGAGCATGTGAGATGGGGGAAGGGGCAGGGTTTCCAGGTGTCAGTTATTATGTGCAGAGTTCCAGATTGATATGTTGTTTGGTTCATCCCCACCCCTTTTTTTTTTTTTTTTTTTTTTTTTTTTTTTGAAAAGACTGTTGGCATATTTATGTGTGATAACACATACTCCTATTGCAGGGCAGCTGTGGTTATATAATATAATTTGAGTAAAGGTCAGTGGGTTTTGTGGAACCATAAAATTCTGTAGAGATGATTAAATTCTTATATTGCCCAAGCCTAGTGCTCAGCCTGTGGCATGCAACCTTGGGATCCTCCTCCAATACCAGACACAGTATACTGTAGCTAACCCTGCAAAGTCTTAAGCAGGAGCAGCAAATATATGGACTCTTCCTGTCGTGAATGGTCCATAAATAGAATGGCTCTTGGTGTCATTTACACACACACACACACACACACACACACACACAGAGACGCTTACACAGATCTGTAAGCTGCATATTCATGCTGTACCCACTACCCAATGGTTCTCTATTTGATTCAGTGCTGGTGACTGGGGAGGCCACTGAAGTATGGGGAGGTGACTGGGCAGGCCACTGAACTGCAGTAGACTGAACTCATTGTCATGTTTCTGGAACCAGTTTGAGATGACTTACGCCTTGTAACATGTAAAGTGATGCAATTTTGCGCTGAAAGTAGCCATTATAAGATGCGTAAATTGTGGCCATAAAGGGATGTACGTGGTCAGCACCAATACTTAGGCTGTGGCAGTCAGATGCTCAGTTGGTATTAAGGGGCCCAATGTGTGCCAAGAAGACAATCTCTGTTGACACAAGTCAGGATGGCTCCATGCTTTTGGAGGTGATTTTCTGCTCACTACAGTTGTAAAGAGTGGTTATGTGAGTTACCCTAGTCTTCCTGTTAGCTCGAGCAAGGCTGGCCATTCTCCTCTGATCTCTCTCATTAACAAGGTGTTTCTGCCTACAGAACTGCCACTCACTGGATTTTTTTTTTTGTTTTTCACACCATTTTGTGTAAATTCTGAGATAAGTACACCCACTTCTATAATCTTGAAGAGAGCAGTTAGCAGCCAACTGGTACTAATGAAATGCTACGAATGAAAGATTAATTAATCATCAAGAAGTGTTACTACCTCTATAAAAGTAAAATGTTCTGCAGTTTGGTGTTCTGGAGCAATCAGGTGTGTGTCTACATCATGCCAAGAAGAAAAGACATCAAACGTGACCTCAGAGAAGCAATTGTTGATGCTCATCAATCTGGGAAGAGTTATAAGGCCATCTCCGAACAATTTAAAATTCACCATTTTTAACACCAAAATTGTGTTACTGTCCAAATACTTATGGACCTGACTGTATGTGCATATGGGGACACAGCACACTGAATAACTGGTACAGTACTAGAACCTGAACCTAATATAGACTACATGTTCACTAATACATTTCCCTTACTTTGTCTCTCTCACTATCTATCTCCCAAACACACACAGATGGTGTGGTGGCGCTGTCTTTCTCCATCAGCTCCCTGACTTTGATTGGCATGGTGGCAGTGATCACATACACAGTAAGTTTGTTGAGCCAATACAATGCCGATTCTGAAGAGTTCTTCTGAGCCAATACAATGCTGATTTGCACACAGAAATGTTAAAGACTCTCTGCATGTCTAAAATACTGTCTGCACCTTTTAAAGTGTTAAAAATTAAAGGGCGTGGGTGGATTTGTATGAAGCATCTCAGAGGAGTCTACTGCGTGACTTGAATTGGAAGGATGGCTTGACTCTGTACCCTGCAAGAGGAAGGGCACAAATTACTATAAATCTTTTTTTTTTCTCTCAAGGACATATGTGCCAATATTACTGAAATACATAAGAACATTTAAAATGACTGCAAACAGCCTTGGATATGTGTGCTGAGGACTGGGGTGATCACGAAGGAATGCATAAAATAAGAAGGCCGTGGCAGCCCTCGGTTTGTGGGACTTTATCATTGTCACTGCCTTTACTTTCACTCTAAGATCTTTGTATTTTCCTTGATGAAAACACTACTCTTCCACTCATGCATCATTAGCAATCCTGTCCTATTCATGTCATACCTGTGACAGATGATTTATCACACTGGGTGATGTGTTGTTATCTGTGATCGACCTAATGGAATCTTAAGTAATGGGCTCCATATGGAGTTTCATACTTGTCCAAGCGTGGTTAATTTATCATCTAACTTTGTGACAATGTGGCCACTTGCTCTTGATTCAAACACCTGGCTGAAAGGTAAACTCTGTATAACATTGTTGTAGCTGAAAGTAAAGAGCTTTTAAAAACGTTTACACTTGTAGAGCTGATCACAATTGTGACGTGCTCAACTTACGTAAATGCTTTTGTACCATCTGCAAAGTCCTGTAATAAAGACTGTATTTCTGCACACATCAGGCACACATTAAGTACAAATTATATATCCTCTAAACTTTTTGCTAGTGTGTTACATCACAATTTAAAAAAAAACAACAGTTCTTAGAATTTTAAATTAATCCATTTCTCAAAGTTTAATAATTCTCTTGTAAACAGCATATTGATGGGGAGAAATCAATTAATTGTATCTTAGGCACCACTTCAGAATCGTGGGCTTTCCCCCTTCAACTTGTCTCACATTCCCCTTCTGTTTTTAACCCTCCAGCATTACCCTCCAGAATTATTGCCACCTTTAAATTTTTTTTTTTATAAAAATAATTGCAAACTACAAATTTTATTTCAAACAATAGGAGAAATTACTTATCTTTGTGATACAAATCATTCTCATTAGAATAACCTTTTTTTAAATAATAGTATTTTTGTCTCAAAATATATTGACAAAACATTGACACCCTAAGCAGTATTTTGCATAAAAGTGAATAAGATCTCATTCTTGAAAAAAACATTAATATTTTTAATTGGCTCTCAACTCCTTACTTGCCTTTATCCATGTCCTTTTTCCATGGAGTATAAATATGAGGTTACCCACATATAAAATAAATTTTTTTCATCTATTACCTTAGGAAAACCAAATAACTTTCAAAATAAGACAGAAACGGATGTTGACCTGCACAAATCCATATAATGGATATAAAAAAAAGTACATAAGGATTTAAGCACAATGAGGGCAAAAAGGTAGCAAACATAGCAAAAAAGTTCACCCTTGAAGTTCACAGAATTCTTACCCTGGTGAAGAAAAACCCCTTCACAACAAATGGCAAGACCAAGAACAGCCTCCAGGAAGGTAGGCATATCTGTGTCGAAGTCTTCACCAGAGTAAATACAGTGGGTTTACCACAAGATGTAAACCATTGCCTCAAAAACAGAAAGACCAGGTTAGAGTTCTCCAAAACATCCTAGAACAACATTGTAAGAATCGATGAAACAAAGATCAAATTGTACCAGAATTATGGAAAGAGAAGAGAATAGAGATGGGAAAGAACTGCTCCTGATCCAGTTACATCTTATGGCATAAGCATGTATGGCTGCCAATGGAACTGGTTCCCTTGTATTTATTGTTGATGTGACTGCTGACAAAAGCAGCATGATGAAATCTGAAGTGTATAGGGCTATATTTTATGCTCAGATACTGCCAAATACTTAAAAACTCATTGGACGGTGCTTAATATTGCAGATAGACAATGACCCACAGCATACTTTGAAAGCAACCCAAACACTTTTTTTTAAGAAGTGGAATGTTCAATCACGTGACCTGAATCCAGTTGATCTGCATTTCAATTGCTGAAGACAAACGCCCCAAGAACAAGCAGGAAATGACATTATTTATATTAAATACAAATTTAATTTGACAATTTATTTTGTGATAGTTTGTCTAATTACTTCTGGTCCCTTAAAAAAAGGGAGGACCATATATTAAAAGTGCTGTAATTTGTTCACCTGATTTGGATGTAAATACCCTCAAATTAAAGCTGAAAGTCTGCACACTGAGCTCATACTGACTATTTAATTTCAATATACTGTGGTAGACAGCTAAAATAACAGTAACTTTGTCAGTGTCTAAATATTTATGGACCTGACTGTATGTCACAAACACATACATCAAAACACTCTGGGAAACTCTTCATAAGAATTTATTAACATATTTATTTTGATGTCTCTGGTTGATAATTCCATCATTTCACTGCTGCTTTTAAACCTCAATTTGCTCCTCATGCAGGGTGCCTTTAGTAGGTGGCCCCAAGCACAGTTTGTGATGAGCTACAGCTTTAATAAATTTAATGCTAATGTCAGAGACATTGTGAGTGTAATTTGTAGCTGCATTACTGCTCCTTACATGCATGCAGTGAGCCCATAGTCTACATACTGTTGTGGTGGATGAATCACTTACCTTCTTGCCTTGGCCTTATGGAACACCCCATTCAAAGTGCCCACCTTCTTGACATAAAGATGACAATTAGACTTAATGAGATGTGCTGAAAAAACACATTAATTTAATTATACCAAATGCTAGCATGTAGCCTCTGGCATCTATGTCTCACCTATCCAGTTCAAAATGATTTCAAAATGGATAGTCCATTAACTATATGATATAAGTATGGGCACTGCCTACCGTTAATCAAGATCAAGAACAATTTCATTTACAAAAGATAAGAATAATTCATTTTGGATATTTATATGTATTATGACAAGTATATCTTCTTTGGTCTGCTTTTGCAGTCGGCACATAACACACCTAGCCTCTTTTTTTTTAATTAAAAAAATAAAGGTGAAATAAGAAATAGGGTGGAGGAGTAAGAGGGTGTGCGTCACACACTCTGGATTTAAGAGCCTCATGATAGCTGGGGAGATAAGGACATAAAAGGTGTGTGTGTATGTATGTGTGTGTGTGTGTGTGTGTTGTGTGCGTGTGTGTATACACACACCTCAGTCTTCTTATGTCTCTACTATTATTGATTTTCAGTGCAGGAATATTGAAGTTGGTTCCCTATTTTAATTTAAGTTCATAAATCTAATATGCTGGCTTCTTGCAGACTCCTGACCCAAGGGTCTTCTATACAGACAGTGAGTCTTCATTTGTGGTTGAACTGCCTATTGATGCTCACTAGGTTGATAAATAACATCTGATTTAAGGCATTTATATACCTGAACCTTTTGAGCCTTTCATTTAGTTTGTCCTGCCTTTCATTTTGTTAGGTCAGTTTTTCCTTATTTTCCTTTCCATTCTTTGTCCAGTGACTGTGAAAAGTGTGCTTGCTTTTTTCCCTTCTCCCCAGTTTGATTGCTGACACATGGGAGCAAAATTTAGCTGCCAATTGTTTTCAGAGATAGAGTTAGAATCTGTACACAAAATCGTTGTTAAAATGGGGCTGCACTCATACAAGTAAAGATATACACACTAATCAGTTTGTCTTGCTTGCTCTTTTTCTGTTATGGTTTTCCTCACTGTCTCACACTTTGTAATTCTGCTAACATACCATATACTTATACACATACCACATATACACATATTTTTGTATGCTGTACCACTTTATACAACATAAAGCTCTCCATTATAAAAAAGCTGTGCTTTTTAAAATATCCATTATTAGGTTTTCTGCATGGCCAGAAATGTCCATGGTGCAGCTTTGTGTTGGACTGAAGAGAAGCTTGGGATTGTGCAGGCTTTCCGTCATGCCCATAAGTAGTGTGTAATTGCTTTTCAACACTCTCTTGGCCAGGCGTACGGCATGTCCGTGCTACCCCTGAACCTGATTAAAGGTACTCGCAGTGTCCTCTACGAACGCCTGGAGAACACAGAAGACATGGGGGAGGTTGAACAACAGATAGAGAAGCTCAAAGCCAAGGTGCGTGGATGCAATACTGGCATGAATAAAACCACTTGTGATTGTAACTGAGGTGGCAGACTTTAACCTCTTTATCTGTGTGCAGTGTGAAGATGGAAGGCCACTCTCTTTGAGAGACAGGAGGAATCTGCAGGAGCTGGAGGCTAAGCTTTTGATGCTGCGTCGCCGGGGCCATCACCTCGAAAATGCCGATAGGAACTGCTGCACTAAAGTGAGCAGGGTCCTCCATCCCTTTAAGGTTTGCAAACAGTTTTTTGTTCTTTTCTTAGTGTTCCTTTAAGTGTACCTGATCCTCTGCTGATGTGTGAAAGGGGGAAGTGTGAATTCTAATTAATTGTCATGGTGGCATTGAGGCAATGTTCCTTTAGACATGATGGCTTAATTGAGATGCCATGTCTCAAGCCTTATGCTCTTGCTTTAGAAAATTGTTTGGTGTATATATAAAATTTTTTCGGTATATATATATCAGCCATACCATTAAAAGCACTGACGGGAGAATAACATTGATTATCTCATTACAATGGCACCTGTGAAGGGGTGGGATATATTAGGCAGCAAGTGAACATCTATTTCTCAAAGTTGATGTGTTTGAAGCAGGAAAAATGGGCAAGCGTGATGGCTAGATGACTGGGTCAGAGAATCTCCAAAACGGCAGGCTTTGTGGGGTGTTC
Source organism: Pangasianodon hypophthalmus (assembly GCF_027358585.1). Lineage (NCBI taxonomy): Eukaryota > Metazoa > Chordata > Actinopteri > Siluriformes > Pangasiidae > Pangasianodon > Pangasianodon hypophthalmus. The sequence continues at coordinate 10,116,215 of NC_069737.1, read as the reverse complement.
CCGGTATGCAGTGGTTAGTACCTGCCAAAAGTGGTCCAATGAAGGACAACTGTTTAACTGGCAACAGGGTCATGGGCTACCAAAGCTCACTGATGTGTGTGGAGAACGAAGGTTAGCCCATCTGTCCCGACCCCACAGAAGAGCTGCGATAGCACAAATTGCTGAAAAAGTTAATGCTGGCTATGATAGAAAGGTGTCAGTACACACAGTGCATCGCAGCTTGCATATGGGGCTGTGTAGCCTCAGACCGGTCACACTGCCTATACTGACCTCTGTCCACTGCCGAAAGCACCTACAATGGACATGTGAGCATCAGAAGTGGACCATGGAGCAATGTAAGAAGGCGGCCTGGTCTGATGAATCACATTTTTTTTTTTTTTTTTTTTTAAACATCATGTGGATGGCCAGGTGCATGTGCGTCACTTACCTGGGGAGGCGATGGCACCAGGCTGCGCTATGGGAGAGAAGGCAAACCTGCGGAGGCAGTGTGATGCTCTTGGTAATGTTCTGCTGGGAAACCTTGGGTCCTGGCATTCATGTGGATTTCACTTTGACACGTACCACCTTCCTAAACATTGTTGCAGACCAAGTACACTCCTTCATGGCATCGGTATTCCCTAATGGTAGTGGCCTCTTTCAGAATGATAATGTGCCCTGTTCAGGAATGGTTTGAGGAACATGACAAAGGTTTTGCCTTGGCTGTGGGATGTGCTGGACAAACAAGTCCGATCCATGGAGGCCCCACCTCGCAACTTACAGGTCTTGATGGATCTGCTCAATATTGGGCAGGTGGTTTTAATATTATGGCTGATCAGTGTGTGTATATATACCGATCAGCCATAACATTATGACCACCTGCCTAATATTGTGTTGGTCCCCCTTTTGCTGCCAAAACAGCCCTGACCCGTCGAGGCATGGACTTCACTAGATCCCTGAAGGTGTGCCGTGGTATCTGGCACAAAGACGTTAACAGCAGATCCTTTAAGTCCTGTAAGTTGCGAGGTGGGGCCTCCATGGATCAGGCTTGATGGCCAGCACACCCTACAGCTGTTCGATTGGATTGAGATCTGGGGAATTTGGAGGCCAAGTCAACACCTTGAACTGTTTGTCATGTTCCTCAAACCATTCCTGAACAATTTTTGCAGTGTGGCAGGGCTCATCATCCTGCTGAAAGAGGTCACTTCCATTAGGGAATACCGTTGCCATGAAGGGGTGTACCTGGTCTGCAACAATGTTTAGGTAGGTGGTATGTGTCAAAATAGCATCCACATGAATGCCAGGACCCAAAGTTTCCCAGCAGAACATTGCAAAGAGCATCACACTGCCTCTGCCAGTTTGCCTTCTTCCCATAGTGCATGCTGGTGCCATCGCTTCCCCAGGTAAATAGAATAGAAATAGAATGTTTAACAAAGAAAGAATTAAATTTGTCTTTTTAGGGGAAATTATTAACCTGCACAGTTATAAGGCAACTTTTAGTGAGCACAAATATTAGGCAACTAAATTTCAAATATTTTTTTTGACTTAGTTGTTTATTCGTATAAAGTATTATTTAACAAATAACTAACATAACATAAAACAATTTTGGCCTTTCAGCACTATTTAGTGATGAATGTAGCCACCCTTCTTTTCAATAACTTCCATGAGCCTTCCATCCAATGTGTCTGTCAGTTTCTTGATCTGTTCATGATCAATTTTAGCTGACACTGCCACCACAGGCTCCCAAAAGCTGTTCAAAGAGGTGGATTGTCTTTCCTCACTGTAAATGTCACGCTTGAGAATAGCCCAGAAGTTCTCAATAGGATTTAAGTCAGGTGAGGAAAGGGACCAAGTCATCATTCTATCATCTTGATGCCTTTGACGCCTTTTCTGGCTAGGCAAGAAGTGGTGTACCTTGTATGTGATGGAGCATTGACCTGCATAAAGATCATGGCCTTCTTGAATGTTGCTGACTTCTTCCCATACCACTGCTTGAAGAAAGTGCCTTCTAGTAACTGAGTGTAGGTTTGGGAGTTGATTTTCAGTCCATCTTTAACCCGAAAAGGTCCAACTAGCTCATAATTAATGATCCAAGCCCACACCAGTACTACTCTACCTTGCTCAAACTACTACTCTGTGTTCATTAGTGATCCACCCACAGGCCCACCCATCTGGTCTATCTAGAGTAACTCTCATTTCATCTGTCCATGAAACCTTTGAGAATTCAGTCTTCAGGTATTTCTTGGCCCAGTCATGATGCTTCAACTTGTGAGTCTTATTCAGTCGTTGTGTTTCAGCCTACCTTACCGTAGCCTTGTCTCTGAGCACTTCACACCCTTGTATTTCTATACACTCCTGGCAGGTTGCAATTCTGAAATATGCTGGCACTGGAGGCTAACCGGTTCCTGGTAACCTCATGTTTTATTCTTCTTAAGTCTTTTGCAGTCAACTTGCACCTTTTCTTCTCCACACATTTTTTGCGACCCTGTTGAGTATTCATAACCAGCGTTTGGTTGTCTGGTGGTCACGCTTCAATAGTTTTGCAGTCTGCAGTGTGCTGCATCCCTCTGATAGGAATTTTACAATTCTTGACTTTTCAGTCTCAGTTAAATCTCTTTTTGTCCCATTTTCGTGAGGTAGAGAAGCTGCCTAATAATTGTGCACACCTTAGATAGGGCGTTAATCATTTTAAGCCACACGCTCCCTCATTAAACAATTAAACTTCACCTGAAAATAATTATACCCAGTTTGCATTCAGGTTTATATGGTTAATAGTTGGATAATATGCATAGAAAAAATAATCAGATCATAATACTGGCTTGCCTAATAATTATGTGTATATGTATGTATGTATATATGTGTGTGTGTATACCATAACTCAGCTGACCTCTATTTCTGATTTACTGTTCTGTCTCTGTGTATCATGTCAATCTTTCAGTTTCTTTCTTTGTGTGTGTATCCTTTCTTTACCTCATACAGTCAGTCTTTATGAATGTCCTTCCCTGCATGGTTATTTTAAAATTTATGCTCTGTGCACATGCTGTAACTTTTCTTCCTTGTTTTTGTACGTCATACTAGAGGCCATTTAAAGGCAGGGTGATGGACCTATCTGCGTTTCCCTGCAAAGCTAACACCTGGGTTGCTCCAGAGTGGCCTGGCTATATGGTTGAGCATTAATAAATGAAAACTGGAATTGAAAGTCTTTTCTTGCCATTGCCCTCAGATTTTCCTTGGAGTTGTATTCATCCTGGTGGCACTCCTCTTCTTCATATCCCTGTTCATCTCCAAGTAAGCACTCTCATCTTAAGCTAATATTACAAGCTCCACGATAGGCTCACCTGCTCACCCCAAAATAATTGTCTGTATTTAGCAGGTTTGCAGACTAAAAGACATGGGGTTAATAAAGGTTGATCAGTGGAGCATACTAATTTCTGCACCTATAAGATCCTTAACTGAATTTAATACCTGAATTTTTTTATTTATTTATTTTTTTTACATGTACCCATGGAAAACAATGGCCTGCTCCAGTTATTTATTCTCAAGTAGAATTTTGTTTAGTCTTACATTGTAGCCTTTAAATTAAAGGTGAAATGTTTTGTGCTTATATTATTGCAGTCTGGACAAAGCCCTGTATTCATCTGGAATGAGCACTGGCCTTATAATCTTTGGAACAAACCTAACAAACCCCTTAAATGAGCTGCTGCTGGCATTGCAACCGGTGAGGGGATACTTGATTAGTTATTAGCTAAGTTGTCCACTATATACACAATACTAACAGTGAATCATAAGAAACACAATAGTATCTAATTCTGGATCAGTGGAAGTACTTGACCATTTATCATATAGAAATATCCTGCTTTTGTGAAGTGAACATTTGACATGCTGATGTTTTAGAATCGGGTCATGGCTGTGTATCCAGCCACTGAGTAAGGAAACAGTTCAAGTAAAGTTGATTTTACAAGTATTATTTAATAATCACTTTAAATAGAACATTACAGTTTGGAATCATTGAATTTAGTATAAAATATAAGGGTTAGTATGCAGACTGCCCACTCTGGTTTGTGATGCAGACCTGATGAAGGTCACTGTTTTCTCCTAAATCATGAAATAAGAGTACCTGCAGTGCACTGAATTAGTAATAACTACAGTCAGGTCCATAAGTATTTGGACAGTGACACAATTTTTGTAATTTTGCCTCTGTACACCACCACAATGGATTTGAAATGAAGCAATCAAGATGTGATTGAATTGTAGAAATTCAGCTTTAGTTCAAGGGGTTTAACAAAAACCATTTAGGTATTACAGCCTTTTTTTTTTTTTTTTTTTTTTTACATAGTCCCTCCATTTTCACAGGCACAAAAGTAATTGGACACTTGACTGATGAGCAGTTGTGTGGTCTGTTTCCTCGTGATTCCATGACAAATTAAGGATATAAAAGGTCTAGAGTTGATTCCAAGTGTTGAATTTGTATTTGGTAGCTGTTCATGGGAACTCTCCATATGCGGTCTAAAGAGGTGTCGATGCAAGTGAATGAGGCCATCATTAGGCTGAAAAAACAAAACAGACCCATCAGAGAGATAGCAGAAACTTTAGGAGTGGCCAAATCAACAATTTGGTGCATTCTTGAAAAGAAGGAATGCACTGGCAGGTTTAGCAACACCAAAAAGCCTGGAAGGCCATGAAAGACAACTAAATTGGATGATTGCAGATCATTTCTTTCCTCAGTGAAGAAAAACCCCTTCTCAACATCTAGCCAAAGTCAAGAACACTCTGGAGCAGGTAGGCGTGTCATTGTCAAAGTCTACAATCAGGACTCCTTCATGAATGTAAATATAGCCCGTTTAGCTCAAGATGCAAACCACTGGTAACACTCAAGAACAGAAAGACCAGATTAGACATTGCTTAAAAAAAAAAAAAAAAAAAAGTCTCATGATCCAAAGCATAGCACATCATCTGTCAGACATGTGGAGGCAGTGTTATGACATGGACATGTATGACTGCCAGTGGATCTGGGTCACTGGTGTTTATAGATGTGACTGCTGATAGAAGTAGCAGGATGAATTCTGAAGTGTATAGAACTATACTATATGCTCAGATTCAGTCAAATTTGCAAAAAGGACAGCGCTTCACAGTACAGATGGATAATGACCCAAAATGTATCGCGAAAGCAACCCAAGAGCTTCTTAAGGCAAAGAAATGGAATGTTCTGAAATGGCCGAGTCAGTCACCTGACCTCAACCAAATTGAGCATGCTTTTCACTTACTGAAAATAAACCTGAAGGCAGAAAGACCCACAAACAAGCAGAAACTAAAGGCAGCTGCAGTAAAGGCCTGGCAAAACATCTCAAGGGAGGAAACTCAGCATTTGGTGATATCCATGGGTTCCAGATTTCAGGCAGTCAATAACTTTTGAGCCTGTGAAAATGGAGGGACTATGTAAACAAATGGCTGTAATTCCTAAACAGTTAATGCAATGTTTTCGCTGAACCCTTTGAATTAAAGCTAAAAGTCTACACTTCAATCACATCTTGACCGCTTCATTTCAGATCTATTGTGGTGGTGTACGGAGGCAAATTTATGAAAATTTTGTCACTGTCCAAATACTTTTGGACTTGACTGTATGTTTCACCACAGAATCCATTTAGAGCCTAATCCTTGTAATCTCTAACATGTGGCACAATGATTAGTTGCCATGTTTGTGGAATATAGTATTAAATTATTACATGAAATTGTTCAGAAACTTGATTTAAATTTTAATTTCATATAACATAAATAGTGGTATAAACGGTTAATATTTATCTGCACTAAAGGCGATAGATGTCAGCATGTATTTCAGATTATCAAAAATGTGCATCATTAGCCATGAAGTTTTGGAGAATCAAAATGGTACCAAAGATGCTAATTAGGTCATTTTAACATGAAATTCAAACAAACCATATAACCCAATTTCGTCAGTGAATTTGCTGTATTTACAGATGCTGTAAAAATTATAAGAACTGTGGCATGGTAATGCATTGCTTCAGAATATAGGTGCATAAAAATAGGCCATTTATGTCTAGTCTCTTAATTTCCAGTTAGATATGCTGTACGTACTATTTAGCCTATTACTTTGTACTTTTTCGCATTTACCTTTTTGGTGGTACAAATTTTAGCTCTTTGTGTTTATACCTGGCTAGGGATCCAGGTCTCTTGTGAAGATTGATGGCATTGACAACTTATTGAAAAATATTAATAGTGATAGTGCAGGCAATTATATAGTGTTTAACAGGAAAAAATTCACTACTTTACTACAAAACAATATACATTTTATCTATTTTTATATACATTTTGTATAGTATTTGTTGCTCATTGTAAGAATTCTGGAGCTTACTGTACTAATGAGGGAGTATTGTACACAAACATTGCTGCCTGGAAACAGCTGTGTTTATTGGTATTATATGGTTAGTTTGTTGCATTAGAGAATATCTGAGACAGATCATTTCTTTTGTCTTTTTCAGGTTTTTCCTCTAGACTATGTGTTGATCACCGTTATCACGATGTACTTTGTGTTCACCTCCATGGCAGGCATTCGTAATATGGGCATATGGTTTTTCTGGATAAGGGTAACGTTTCTGCATTTATTTCATATTCACTTTTTAGTTAGGGCCCCACAAGAAACATGAGTATAGTAATAATTATATCCAATTTGTATGTACATTTCTGTAAACCTGACTTGATGCTTCTTCATCATATAATGCCAGGACTACTGTCCTGTTTTTATTGGCTATTTGAATGGAACAAGACTGTTTAATTGCAAAATTCGATGTATCCAGTAGGTATTTCTACAACTTGTATAATAGACATAGAAAATGCAACATACATTTTAATGATTTCCTGGTCCCAGCTACCTTGCAAAAGGTATACAAATAGCATAGTTCAAAATTTGCCAAAGTTTAAAGTTTACCACCAGTCTTAAAAGTTGTAGTTTATGCTTTGAAAGTAGGCATAGAAAACTGGGACTGACATTGATAATGTTTTTAAATTGTAGGACTATTGACAGGCTCAAAAATGTTGTAACCCATTTTTAAGACCAGCTTCTTTTAAAAATAAACTACACATATAAATTGTGAACAGGGAACTTTTTTTGCTTTATGACCTGGTGTTTGTCGTGATGTTTGCTAATGGAACCAAACCACAAAACATTTTATCATCCGCTAGTATTTGTTTGCTACATTTTGCAGCTCAGAGTTGCTGAGCCACAGAGCAGATAGCCAGCCACTATGTGGTAGGGTTGTAACACGTCTCACCAGTGAATACTATATTGAACTGAACCTCATGTGCCAGCAAAACACAACTATCTAATAGACAGCACCTGTCATCAAGCTTAAACCCAATAGGAGATAAAAGTGACATCAGGCCTACAATTAATATATGAATGGCTGAATTAATTTAACTTATGAAGAGAATGTGTTAATGCTTTGCCTGATTTCTTCTACAGCTGAAAGTGATAGATCACAATGTTTTCTTCTGTTTTGCCACAACACCAAATATTCCACAGATTGTTTGCTAACCACTCATTATGCTTTGGGATTTCATCTGTTTTTCATCATTTCATCTGTTCCATAAGCAAAAATATCGCAACAGTAATTTCTGATTGTTGTGTTTTTTTGGGGTGTGTGTGTCTGTGTCTGTGTGTCTGGGCAGTTGTACAAGATCAGGCCGCAAAGAACCCGTCCACAGGCCCTGCTCTTCCTCTGCATGATCCTGCTCCTGATTGTACTTCACACCAGCTACATGATCTACAGCCTTGCCCCACAGTATGTCATGTATGGCAGTCAAAAATACCTATGGCAGGTAAGAAAATAAGAATGTTTTTATGTGTATGTGTGTCAAAGAGCACTTCACCAATTATGTACCTATACGTTAATCAACTCTACTATACAAGAGAATCAATTATATCTTTTACCATCACAGTGTACAAGAACCTTGTCCGTAATTTGCAAACCCCATTCATACCCTGTTTATTTAATTTTCTGACTGTCATTTTGGTTATTCCATTATTACATATTGTTATTCCATATATTGTCATCCCTGTCATTATATTGTCATCCCTGGACCTTGCTCTCAGGCATATTAGTCAGGCAACACCAAACCCTGCCAAAAGTTTAAGGGGGGGGGGGGGGGGGGGGGGGGGTGAATAGTTATGCAAGACCATGTATGGTAAAACCATAATTTGGAAAATATATTTTTTGATAATGAATTAATTACCAAAGCTAATATGATCCATTAATTTTTTTTCTAGGTGATAGGAAGGTACCTTTCAGATAAATGAAGAAATATATTAACACATTTAAGAGTTGTTGAGGTGTCATCGGTCTCCTAAACTGTTTTGTTTTTTTTTTTGGTCCGACCCACTTTTTGATTGAAGTAAATGTAATGTCACCCATTACCTACATTGAGTTTGACACTTCTGAACATATTCTTAATGTACATACATGATAATCAAGTTAATAATGTGATCACTGCAAATTTCTCAAGTGAAGACTAACTGTATATCTTCTTTGAAGATATTGTTGCACTGAACTGCTAGTGCACACTTTGCTTTTAAAGAAAAGACAAGTAGTTGATTTGAATGAATATTGCAGCAGCAATACTTACCATGCCTCTCAGCAATGCATTCATTCAGACACAAAATTACAAGAATATACACTAACCAGTCACTTTAATAGGAACACCTGTACACCTGCCCATTTGTGCAGTTATCCAATCAGCCAATCATGTGCAGCAACACAATGCATAAAATGCAGATACAGGAGCTTCAGTTAATGTTCAGTTAATGTTCACAACAAACATCAGAATGGGGAAAAAGTGTGATCTCTGTGACTTTAGCCATGGCATGGTTGTTGCTGCCAGATTGGCTGTTTTGAGTATTTCAGATAATGCTGATCTCCTGAGATTTTCACACACACCGGTCTCTAGAGTTTACACAGAACGGTGTGAAAAACAGAAAACATCCATGAGTGGAGGGTCTGCAGGCTTATATACCTTGTTTACTGAGAGAAATTGGAGGAAAATGACCAAACTGGTTTGAGCTGACAGGAAGTCTACAGTAACTCAAATTAGCACTCTTTACAACTGTGATGAGCGGAAAAGCATCTCAGAATGCACATCAAACCTTGAGATGGACAGGCTACAACAGCAGAAGACCACGTCAGGTTCCACTCATGTCAGCCAAGAACAAGAATCTGAGGCTATCATGAACACAGACTCATTGAAACTGGACAGTTGAAAACTGGAAAAAGACCAGATTATTTTTTTTTTCTTAATCTTCAACTGTCCAGTTTGTCGTAGCCCATCCATCTCAACCTTTGATGTGTTGTGTATTCCGAGATGCTTTTCTGCTCACCATGATTGTAAAGAGTGCTTATTTGAGTTGCTTGAATCAATCTGGCCATTTTCCTCTGACCTATGTTATCAACATTCCATCCACAGAACTTTCACTCACTCAATGTTTTTTTTTGTTTTGTTTTGTTTTTCACACCATTCTGTGTAAACTCTAGAGACACTTGTGTGTGAAATTCCCAAGAGATCAGCAGTTTCTGAAATACTCAAACCGGCCCTTCTGGCAGCAACATCCATGCCACGATCAGAGTGACAGAGATCATACTTTTTCTTCATTCTAATGTTTGATATGAACGTTAACTGAAGCTCTTGTATCTGCATGATTTATTTTGCATTGCGCTGCTGCCACATTTTGGCCAGTTTATAATCTCACCATTATATACCCTACTTTTGCACTTGGGCCTAAAGCTTCAAGATAACATGCCTTTTGCAACACAAAAAGGACGAACTTTGAAAGAATAAAACCATTCTTTAGACACTAATAAAAATATGTTATATTGCGTACCTGATGTGCGATTGTAAACCTTTCTGTCTGAATATGATACAGTATACAGTACATTTAGAAAGTATTCAGACCCCTTCATTTTTTCACATTTTGTTATGTTGCAGCCTTATGCTAAGATGCTTTAAAAAAAAAAATTTTTTCACATCAATCTACACTCCATACTCCATAATGACAAGCAAAAACCAGATTTGTGGTAACTTTGCAAATTTATTAAAAAGAAACGACTGAAATATCACATTGACATAAGTATTCAGATCCTTTGCTATGACACTTCAAATTTAGTTAAAGTGCATCCCATTTCTCTGGATCATCTTTGGGATGTTTCTACACTTTGATTGGAGTCCACCTGTGGCAAATTCAGTTGATTGGACATGATTTGGGAAGGCGTACACCTGTCTGTATAAGATCTAACAGCTGAAAATGCATATCGGAGCAAAAACCAAGCCATGAGCTCAAAGGAACTGCCTGCAGAGAATGGATTGTGTTGAGGCATAGATCTGAGGAGGGCTACAAAAAATTTCTTCTGCATTGAAGGTTCCCAAGAGCACAATGGCCTCCATAATTGTTAAATGGAAGATGTTTGGAACAACCAGGACTCTTCCTAGAACTGGCAGCCTTGCCAAACTGAGCATTCGAGGGAGAAAGGCCTTCGTAAGAGAGGAGTCTGTATGAAGGGGTCTGGATACTTTCTGCATGCACTGTATATTCTTTCATGTATATTTGTTCAGGCACAGTGATTGCTCTTCTTAAGAAGGGAAAACATAGCATTTCAACAAGACCAGCACAAGAAGTGCTGGTTTCAAGTAAGCAACCAGCACAGCTATGCTAATTGCACCAACAGTGCCATCTAGACCTGCATTAACCAACATACTGTAAACCAGCATCAAATTAATGGTCTAAGCTTTTTTCCAGCAGTGAAGGGAGCTGAAACGACACCTTTTTTTTTTGTCTTTTAAAATAATTTTGGGTATTGGTCTACCCTCTGGGCTTCTGAGTCTCTCTTTAAAGGATCAAAGGATTTTTTTAAATTTCTACAATTTGGTTGACATTATTGGTGTCTATAATAAAAAGTAAGTATTTTTAATTTGTAAAAAAAAAAAAAAAAAAAAGCTTGCTAGCTAGCTACCAAGTTATTTTTACACTTAATTTATCAAACAAAAATTAATTACCAAATTTAGAACACTAAATTGGGTATAGAATGTTTGTGCTTACATTTGTTATCAATTAATTACAGTGGCAGCACCAAAAAAAAAAAAACAATGTTTTTGTAAGCAAAAGAACATAAGAGGTGCTAATTTACTCCCATGGAAGCCGGGTATCTGGGAGAGAGGTTTCTACATTTTAGAAGCTTGATGTCTGGTAATTTTTTATCTTTGCTCCACTGAAATTTTGTGCTCCAATACACTATAGGGGGTGCTGCTATTTGACACAAACTAACAGTGAAAAACGGACAGTTCTGATTAAAGGATGTCTTTTAAGCAATTGCCTGCCTCTCACACCTACCTCATACAGCCCTGTCCAACTCCTAGAACTAAAAATAAAGTAAAAATATATATATATATCCCTGCATTCAGGGTTTATAAATTTATAAAATGCAGGTTTTAATAGCAGATAAAGAAAATCTGTCAAAATCACTATGTAACCTCATGTGCTCATTAAATATATTATCCCTGATCCTTATATATATTAATGACAGGAGTACATCTGTTGCAGGAAAAACCACACCACAGCTGCCACCCCCAAGACATGTGATGCAGATGCTCCGGATGGTAGGACTGTTTTTTTTTTTTTTTCACGTTCTCTTCCTAACAGCCTTACCTACAGTTTTACTGATGTGCTCTGTTGGAAATATTAAGTTTTTGGTGGTTAATTGGTTTTAAGTAGTATGTTTTGAATATATGATTGTATAAGGTTTAATCCATATGATTTTTTAGTGGAAAACACATCCCTTATGCATTCATTATGAACTTTTAAAATGGTAATTAAAACCACACGTGAGGAGAAGGCCTTTTAGTAATTAAATTTTCAGAAAAAAAAAGGCATTAGTACCCAGCAAAACATAATTATACTGTACATTACATAAAAACTGTTAATTTACCTATTAATAAAACAGTGGCTGAAATGATACTGGATGGCATGGTGGTGCATCGGTTTACTTCTGAGTTCTCTAGTTTTCTCGCACACTCCCGAAAACATGCCAGTAGGTGGATTGGCTATGCTAAATTGGTGTGAATGTGTGTGCATGATGCCCTGGGTGTCCAATTCAGGGGTGTGTCCCCATCTTGCTCCCAGTGTTCCAAGTATAGAATCTGGAGCCACAGCGACCCTGACCAGGATAATATGGTTCCTGAAGATGAATGAACAAAAGAAGGAAATTATAGTATTTAAAAATCCCCCAGGATGATCCTCAGACAGCTTACCTTTTCAAAGAACCTGTATTATATCAACAAGATAAAAACATCAAAGATATGGTGAATGATCAGGAGTGAATGTTTCCCTTGCAAATTTATAATACAGCTACTAAAATCACAGGCCTTAAAAACTTAGAGTTTTTAATCACTCATTACTGCAAGAGTTTTTACTGCATGTCCATTCAAGTGGTGCAATCAGCTGTACACCAGAGAAACCAAGAGGAGACTAGCTGATCATTTTGTTGAGCACCTTCTTACCATCAGAAAGGAGTTCTCTTTCCTAGTGCCTAGACTAGTTGTTGCAATGTGAGCTATGAAGAGAAGAAACTTAGAAACTTAGCCTTGTTGATAAAAAGGCGTTAGTACCCAGCAAAACATAATTAGATTAGATTCAACTTTGTCATTGTGCAGAGTACGAGTACAGAGCCAGTGAAATGCAGTTTTTCGCATATCCCAGCTTGCTAGGAAGCTGGGGTTAGAATGCAGGGTCATGATGTGGCATCCCTGGAGCAGATGTGGTTAAGGGCCTTGCTCAAGTGCCTAACAGCAGCAGCTGCTTGACAGTGCTGGGGCTTGAACCCCCGGACCTTCTGATCAGTATCCCAGAGCCTTAACCTTTCATTATATATTATATTATATGTCATTATAATTGCTGCAATCTATCTATGGGGCAATGAGTCATTTGCTATTTTGATTGGACAGTACGAGTCAGGTCAGAGAGTCAACTCTCAGAAAAAAAGCACAATTTACCACCAGGTCTATGTGGTAAATGGTTCTCTGCATTCATATAATTATATCTTTATAACTGTTATTTATTCAGAACATGTCTTTGTGATTGTAATTCTAAATAGATGCTAACAATACCTTTATTGAATGTAAATGCTAAAAGAGTGCTTGTGATTTTAAACATAAATTTAATTTTCGAAAGCAAGCTTTTTGCTACTTTGTTAGTTGCTACCTAAACATGTTGCTAAGAATGTTATGGTAAAGTTCTGAGTGCTCTTCGTGTATTATTGAGTAGATTTTGTTGCTTTGTAGTGTTGCAGTATGTCTGAAGTGCAATGAGGTCGTCTATCCAGATGAGGGAACTATAATACAATACAATCTCAACGGAGAACATTAGAGTAATAGTCCAGTCAGTTTGTTAATATGCTGTTGGGTCAGTATGACCAAGGGGAAGCACTCAATCTTTTTTAATGTAATAAAGACAGATAATCTATCCATAATCTAGCCTTTCCTAAAGTGCTCCTCTCCACATTTAGGCATATTCCAGTACAGATGTCATCAAGCTCTATACAGCAATACATCCTCTTTAGGCCTCACATAGTCCAGCCATCGCAAATCAACTAAAGTGCAATCAGTTCATACACTTGCAAACCATCACAGGCTCCTAAACTGTTTGTGCTGAGGTTTTTTTTTTATTTCTTGGTTAGTTTAGTGTCCTTTGTCTACAACATTTTCCAGTAGTGAGGTGAAACCAATTTCTTACAAATTCCCTTATGTATGATATATATGTCCTTATACTGTATGAAAGCTGCAATATTAGCTTCAGGAAGTCTGGATCATGTATTTTGCACGTGTTTATTAAAATGAGCATTTAGCCAGTGAATTAATTGGGAATTTGCCTTGTATGTATAAATTTAAGGCCTTGGGATAACACAGATACTCTAGTCAAACTCTATACACAGCCATCCCTAATGAAGATGGATTGAGAGCACTAAAACATTTTCTTAATGCATGACTGGAAAAGAATCCACCCACTGATATTCTCTTAGGATTATCAGAACTTGTGTTAACACTAAACTGCTTCAACTTTAATTAAATTTTACTCTTAGATTAAAGGTGTCAATATGGTTATTAAAATGAGACCTTCTTACTCAAACACTGTGTTGGATTTGTTGAGAGAATATTCCAACAATTCACTGCACATGTACCCACACTGTTCCTTAGATTTTTGGAATCGCTTCCTGTTCACTCAAAGAGCTCCAGATGTTCATTTCTACCTTCTCCATATTTCACTCTGTCTTGAAGTATACATGGAGTAGTTCACACCCTGGCTCAAACATAACCTTTCTGATAAGTCAGTAATTCCAAAAGATTCCTTTTTGAAACCCACTATCTTTTATAAACATACCGACTATCATTCCTTCTGCCAAAGCACACTGAAAATTCCATTCCTTATTTTCAGCTACTGAGACCTAAACACATTCACAGAGACACAATCACTCAAGTAAGGAAATGTGATTTATTTTTAGAACCGTGGATTTCCTAAGATAGTCATGATAGTATTACCACTACTGAGTGAATGGATAAATAAAAATAAACAATACATTGCTGAGACAGAATGAATTGCTTTCATGCTCACTTATCCTATTAATAAAACAGTGGCTGAAATGATACTGCATGGTGGTGCATCGGTTTACTTCTGAGTTCTCCGGTTTTCTCGCATCTCCCAAAAACATGCCAGGAGGCAGATGCTAAATTGGTGTGAATGTGTGTGTGCATGATGCCCTGGTGTCCGATTCAGGGTGTGTCCCCATCTTGCTCCCAGTGTTCTAAGTATAGTTTCGGGATCCACAGCGACCCTGTGGTTCCTGAAGATGAATGAACAAAAGAAAGAAATTAAAGTATTTAGAAATCACCCAGGATGATCCTGAGCCTGCTTGCCTTTTCAAAGAACCTGTATTATACAGACAAGATAAAAACATCAAAGACATGGTTGTCAGGAGTGAATGATCAGCCAAATAATAACTACAGTACTTCTGTATACAAACATTTCCCTTGCAAATTTATAATACAGCTACAAAAAACACAGGCCTTAAAAACTTAGAGTTTTTAATCGCTCATTACTGCAGGCATTTTTTATTGCATGTCCATGCAAGTGGTGCAATCAGCTGTACATCAGAGAAACCAAGAGGAGACTAGCTGATCATTTTGTTGAGCACCTTCTTACCATCAGAAAGGAGTTCTCTTTCCTAGGGCCTAGACTAGTTGTTGCAATGTGAGCTATGAAGGGAAGAAACCTAGAAACTTAGCCTTGTTGATAAGTATTATTAACTATTTTTATATATATATATATATATATATATATATATATATATATATATATATATATATATATATATACAGTGAGAGTAAAAAGTATTTGATCCCTTGCTGATTTTGTTGGTTTGCCCACTAATAAAGAGATGATCATTCTATACTTTTAATGGTAGATGTATTCTAACATGGAGAGACAGAATATCAAAACGAAAATCCAGAAAATAACTTTAAAGAATATATTTTAATTGATTTGTATTTCATTGAGGGAAATAAGTATTTGATCCCTCTAGCCAAAAGCACTTAATACTTGGTGGCACAGCCTTTGTTTGCAAGCACAGCGGACAGACATTTGTTGTAGTTAACCACAAGGTTAGCACACATATCAGGGGGAATTTTGGCCCACTCTTCTTTGCAGATCCTCTCTAAATCATTAAGGTTGGTGGGCTGTCGCTTGGCTACTCGGACCTTCAGCTCCCTCCATAGATTTTCGATTGGATTTGAGGTCCGGAGACTGGCTGGGCCACTCCATGACCTTAATGTGGTTCTTCTTGAGCCACTCCTTTGTTGCCTTTGCTGTATGCTTCGGGTCGTTGTCATGTTGGAAGACCCAACCACGGCCCATTTTCAACTTCCTGGCAGAGGGGAGGAGGTTGTTCCTCAGGACTGCACGGTACATGGCTCCATCCATCTTCCCACTGATGCGGTGAAGTAGCCCTGTGCCCCTGGCAGAGAAACACTCCCAAAACATAATGCTTCCACCTCCATGCTTGACGGTGGGCACAGTGTTCCTGGGGTCATAGGCAGCATTTTTCTTCCTCCACACATGACGAGTAGAGTTTAGGCCAAATAGTTCAATTTTGGTCTCGTCTGACCACAGAACCTTCTCCCAATCACTTTGTACATCTTTGAGGTGATCATTGGCATACTTTAGGCGGGCCTCCACATGTGCCTTCTTAAGCAGGGGTACCTTTCGGGCACTGCAGGATTTTAATCCATTGCGGCGCAAAGTGTTGCCAATTGTTTTCCTGGTGACTGTGGTCCCAGCTGCCTTGAGGTCATTCACTAACTCCTGCTGTGTGGTTGCAGGCCGATTTCTCACAGTTCTCATGATCATTGCCACCCCACGAGGTGAAATCTTCTGTGGAGCACCAGACCGAGGTCTATTGACGGTCATGTTATACTTCTTAAATTTTCTCACAATTGCACCAATGGTTGTTACTTTAATACCCAGCATCTTGCTAATGTTTTTGTAGCTCATTCCAGATTTGTGCAGGTCAACAATCCTGTCTCTGAGGTCCTGAGAGAGTTCTTTGGTCTTACCCATGTTGGAGAGTTTGGAATCTGTCTGATTGTCTGATTCTGTGAACAGGTGTCTTTCATACAGGTGATTAGTTAGAACAGGTGTCTTCAGTTCAGGTAACAAGTTGATTGGGAGTGTCTAACTGGTCTGTGAAAGGCAGAACTCCTAATGCATACTAGGGGATCAAATACTTATTTCCCTCAATGAAATACAAATCAATTAATATATATTCTTTAAAGTTATTTTCTGGATTTTCTTTTTGATATTCTGTCTCTCCATGTTAGAATACATCTACCATTAAAAGTATAGAATGATCATGTCTTTATTAGTGGGCAAACCAACAAAATCAGCAAGGGATCAAATACTTTTTACTCTCACTGTGTGTATATATATATATATATATATATATATATATATATATATATATATATATATATATATATATATATATATATAAAATATTATAACTATATATAACTATTAATTACATCATCAATTATTTCTAATATCTAATGGTTTCACTTCCTGCTTCAGAAGCACTTTGCTTCCTCAGCTCAGAAACAACATTTGTCTGAAATATCTTGTTTTTCTGGGTATATACACTCACAAAACACTTTATTAGAAAACACTATACTAATACTGGGTAGGGCCTCCCTTTGCTCTTAAAACAGCCTCAATTCTTTGTGGCATGGATTCCACAAGATGTTGGAAACATTCCTTTGAGATTCTGGTCCAGGTTGTCATGATTGCATCACACAATTCTTGCAATTTTCAGGTGCACTTTCATGCACTCTCCCGTTCTACCACATCCCAAAGCTGTTCTATTGGATTCAGATCTGGGGACTGGGAAGGCCACTGAAGAGCACTGAGCTCATGTTCATGAAACCAGTTTGAGGTGACTTTTGCTTTGTGACATGGTGCATTATCATGCTGGAAGTAGCCATTAGAAGATGGGTAAATTGTGGCCATGAAGGTGATGCATATGGTCAACAACAATACTCAAATAGGCAATGGCACTTAAGGGATGATTGATTGGTATTAACAAAGTGTGCCAATAAAACAGGTTGGACTGTTGACACAAGGCAGGTTGGTTCCATGGATTCATGCTGTTGGCACCCAATTCTGACCCTACCATTTGTGTGCTTCAGCAGAAATCAAGATTCATCAGACCAGGCTACATTTTTCCAGTCTTCAACTGTCCAGTTTTGGTGAGCCTGTGCCTCAGCCTCAACATGTTTTGCATTCTAAGATGCTTTTATGCTCACCACAATTGTACAGGTTGGTTATATGAGTTACTGTAGCCTTTCTGTCAGCTCAAACCAGTCTGGACATTCTCGGTTGACCTCTAATCAACAAGGCATTTCTTTCCACAGAGCTGCCGCTCACTGTATTTTTTTTTTTTTCCCTTTATTGCATCATTCTGATTAAACTCTATAGAATGATGTGCATGAAAATCCCAGGAGATCAGCAGTTATAGAAACTTAAACCAGCCCATCTGGCACCAACAATCAAAATCACTGAGATTTCCCCATTCTGATGGTTGATGTGAATATTGCCCGAAGCTGCTGGCCCGTATCTACATGATTTCATGCATTGCACTGCTGCCACACGATTGGCTGATTAGAATGAACAGGTGTTCCTAATAAAGTGTTCGGTGAGTGTATATTCTTCATCTATATAATTGCATCAATGAACAGGTGTACAGGTTTTCCTAATAAAGTGTTCGGTGTACAAGTGTACAAGTCTCTTGTAGATTTTCCTCTTCCTTTGTGTATGATCCCTGGCCTACCATTTTGCAAGCTGCTCTCCCTAGTCATTGCTCATTGCACAAGCAATCCTAGTGGGAGGAAGTGTATAGCAGAGAACACACATGTGACAGGTAGTGATTGACTGCCCAAAGCCTTAACCTAAAAAGGTGGAGCGGTGCAAACTATGTGCCCTACAGGTTCAGAGAAGGAAAGAGGGGAAAGAAAGTCATAAAGAAATAATAATAATAATAATAATAATAATATGTAACTTACAATTGCAAGTTCTATGATCTTATACTAATAAGGTCTAATTTTGAGAACAAAAAGGTCGTAATATGAGAATTATGTCATATTACAACTTGATTCTCACCAAAAATTGGAACTTTGTGTTATGTAGGCGTGACAATATTCACCCTACTGTCAGGAGATCAAAAGAGAAGTATGCAGAAGTGGGTAGATAGCCTCCGAGCGTGTTACCCTGCCCTGTGACACACCATAAGTGGCAGTTCTAACAGATGTGGTTGGCTGGCCTTCCCCTTCACTATGTATACTGCCACTATAGGGTATAACAGGATATCATTTTACACTCTATTCTACACCCTAGTTTAATAATACCTAGTTTAAAACTTAAATATTACTGAACTGCTGAATTTTTTTTGGTGAAATTCCTCCACAGTCACATTGTATTCACTCTAATAGCTAAGAATAGTGTGTTTGGCTGTGCTTTTGTTAGACTCAAAGCTGCCAAATGGATAATGAGGGTGAAGAACCGTATGTCTTTAACAGCATGTAATATTTGTTAAAATATTGTGCTCAGGTCTACAGTAAGGTTACAAAAGGTCTCCAACCTGATACGAGTTTGAATATTCCAATACAGCAAAAGAGAAATTGATTAATACCAATATAGGCTGTAGAATTTGCTCATTTTGATCATTTGGTTTGCTTATTTTACTTGATTGTACACATTTGATAAATAAGGCCAATTTTGTCTGCCTTCATCCTGGGATAGAGAGAAATGCGTTGTATATGCAGCATCAAGTGTTGTTGCCATGGATACACTTCACCAAGTCAATGTGCCAGTGTAATCTGCAGCTTTAAAATGCACCTTACAGTATCCTTCCTTCTTCCATCATAGTTGGCATCTAAAAATCATTTAAAAAGCATCCTGTAAAACTGATGTTCAGCTTCTTAAATTTAAATATGGCACTTATAAGTCCTGTATCACAAACCGAATGCTGAAATGAGAGATGTCTGTTCTGTGTTCCTGAGTTTTTAATCCTATGGACAATATACACATGCACCTGATATGAATGTTCCTTTATTCTTCAAGACAGTAGTCTCCATTCTGTTGAAGCGTTCAGTTTTTAGGTACCATCATGTGAGTGGCAGTCATAATTCTGGCACCAATAACTACATACATAAAATGTTTATATGTCTGAAGATTGATTTAGCAAGAAATGTGTTCTTATACCTTTTGCGGATTTGAGAGAGTACAAGTGAGAAAGATAGAGACTGGAAGTATGTTTATTTCCGATGTGGTAGATGCATGTGTTTTTGCCTAAGCATAAGTTAAAGGCAATAGCAGTGATTCACTTTCCAGTGATGATCTTTATATAACTCCATTACTCCCTCCCTCCCTCATCAGCTAGTGTCCTAGCCTTTTGTCTCTTGGATCCTAAAGGAATAAAGGAATCTACATATGGCACATATGTAAGAAATGAACCCACTTAAATGCATAGTTCATTGAGAAATACTAAAGGAAGGAGTGTCTTTACAATTGTACACATTGCTACATTCTAAGTAAGTTGCACTGCAAAGTGCATGGCTGTTTTTTAAAGTTAAGGTCATATAAACAATTACTTTTCCATCAGTTGAAAGCCCACACAAGTGCAGCTTTAAAATGAAGACTCTTAGGCTTAAGAATAATAGATTTGTTGCAACACTGGACAAATTGAGTGTTCACTTCATCCTAACTGTTCCTTGGCAACAGACAGTTGTTAGGAGAACGGTATGCAAAAGCAGTAGCAGATGTTCAAATCAATGACATTAAATTATTCCCTTTTCCCCATGTCTGTGAGGTGCTGTTCTTCTTTTCCCAATCTCCCAAGAATAGGTTGTCAAGCAAGATCCTGCTTTCCTTGTACTTAATACAAAATGCTGTCTAGTTACTGACCTGTGTTCTGACAGTATACCATAGTGGCGACAACTTCCCTTCATTTTTGACTGTGGTGTGTGGGTGGGTCTTGTTCCCATCATGCACGTATTAATGCCTGCTCAGAATTTGCAATGAAATAATTTTCTCAGTTTTAGAGGAAGCTAATGTTGGTAGTGTAGCACAAGGAGCTGCTGTATACACTGTGTGCACAATTATTAGGCAAATGGTATTTCTCAGCTTAATTTTATTGGTGAGCAAATACAATGGTCTCAGTTGAATGTTTATTTCACATTGAAATAGAATGTTTAACAAAGAAAAATAGGATTTGTCTTTTTCAGGGGAAATTAGTAGTATACACAGTTATTAGGCAACTTTTAGTGTGCACAAATATTAGGCAACTAAATTTCAAATATTTTTTTCCACTTGTTTATTCTTCAGTCTTAAAGTATTATTTAACAAATAACTAACATAAAACCACAATTTTATATTTGATAAATATGGTCACCCTTCTTTTCACCCGGGGTGGCGGGTGGGGTAGGGGCTGACTGCAGCGGGGAAGAAGCTGTTCTTGTGGCGTGAGGTCCTGGTCCTGATGGACCGGAGCCTCTTGCCAGAGGGGAGAGGCTGAAAGAGTGCATGTCCGGGGTGAGAGGGGTCAGGTGCAATCCTGGCTGCACGTCTCCGGGTCCTGGAGACGTACAAGTCCTGGAGTGATGGGAGGCTGCAGCCGATCACCTTCTCAGCGGAGTGAATGACGCACTGCAGCTTGGCCTTGTCCCTGGCCGTGGCAGCAGCAAACCAGACTGTGATGGAGGAAGTGAGAATAGATTCGATGATGGCAGTGTAGAAGTGTAGTGGCAGTGATGGCAGTGTAGAAGACCATCATCTTCACGGGGAGGTGGAACGTCTTCAGCTGCTGCAAGAAGTACAGCCTCTGCTGAGCCTTCTTGGTGAGGGAGCTGATGTTCTGCTCCCACTTAAGCTCCTGGGTGATGGTGGTACCCAGGAAGTGGAAGGGCTGAACAGAGGTCACCGGAGTGTCACGGAGGATGACGGGTGCTTGGGGGGCTGGGTCCTTCCTGAAATCCACTATCATCTTCGCTGTCTTGAGAGCGTTGAGCTCCAGGTTGTTCATGCTGCACCATGACACCAGACGGTCCATCTCCCTTCTGTAGGCCGACTCATCTCCATCAGAGATGAGGCCGATGAGGGTGGTGTCATCTGCGAACTTCAGAAGTTTGACAGACTGGTGACTAGAAGTGCAGCTGTTTGTATACAGGGAGAATAATAGAGGAGAAAGGACACAGCCTTGGGGGGATCCAGTGCTGATGATCCGGGAGTCCAAGACATACATCCCCAGCCTCACAAACTGCCGTCTGTCTGTCAGAAAGTCTGTGATCCACCTGCACAATGAGTCCGGCACGTTCAGCTGTGAGAGTGTGTCTCGGAGCAGAGATGGGACGATAGTGTTGAAGGCAGAGCTGAAGTCCACAAACAGTAATCTGGCATAGATCGTGGGGAGTCCAGATGCTGGAGGATGAAGTGGAGGGCCATGTTTACAGCGTTGTCTACAGATCTGTTGGCTCTGTAGGCAAACTGCATGGGATCCAGAAGAGGGTCTGTAATGTCCTTGAGATGGGACAAGATGAGGCGCTCAAAAGACTTCATGACCAGCAGTCATGAAGCGGCAGTAAAATTCGTTCAGGCTGTTGGCCAAGCGCAGGTCGTTCACAGAGTGGTGGGCTCTAGGCTTGAAGTTGGTGATTGCCTTAAGCCCTTTCCAGACAGAGGCAGAGTCATTGGCTAAGAGTTTCTGTTCCATTCTCTCACCATGCTCTGATTTATCTCTTCTCACCTCCTTGCTAAATCTGTACTTGGCCTCTTTGTATTTGTCTTTGTCCCCACTACTGAATGCAACCTCTTTCTCTGACCTCAGCTGTCTGAGTTTAGCTGTGAACCAGGGTTTATCATTGTTGTAACTCACCCTGGTGCGTGATGGAATGACGCTGTCCTCACATAAGTTAATGTAGGACGTCACAGTGTCCGTGTACTCGTCCAGACTATTGGTGGCAGACCTGAAAACTTCCCAGTTTGTACAGTCCAGACACTCCTGCAGTTCCCCCACAGCCTTAGTAGTCCACTTCTTTGATGTCCTCACAGTAGGTTTGCAGAGTTTTAGCTTCTGCCTGTATGCCGGAATCAAGTGTACCATGATGTGATCTGACTGACCCAGTGCAGCGCGAGGGACAGCACGATAAGCACCGCTGATGGTGGTGTAGCAGTGGTCCACTACATTCCCCTCTCTGGTTGGGCACTTAATGAACTGTTTGTATTTGGGAAGTTCACGGGAGAGATTACCTTTGTTAAAATCTCCTAGGACAATAACCAAGGCTTCCGGGTTTGTCCGTTCCACACTCAGTATCTCGTCAGCCAGTGCACGCTGCGCCCCACGCGCATCACCGTGCGGCGGGATTTAAACACCGACGGTCTGGGGAACAATGCTGAGACAGTACAGTAACATCGCTGCACCAGCCGCTGTTGATATAAATACAGATTCCACCTCCTTTTGTTTTGCCGGAAAACTCCGTGTGTCTGTCCACTCTGTAGAGTTGAAATCCGCTCAGCTGGAGCGCAGAGTCTGGTATAAGATCACACAGCCACGATTCCGTGAAGCACAAAACACAGAACGTAGAAAAGTCTCTATCAGCAGTGTCATCTCGTCTATTTTGTTGCAAAGTGAGCGCACGTTAGAGAGGAATATCCCGGGAAGTGCGGTGCGTAATCCACGCCGGCGGAGATGCACAAGCACACCTGAGCGTTTACCTCTTCTGCGGAGCCTCACTTTGTTACGAGCGTCCTTGATCAAAATAGCCAGTAAATCAACGGTAGAAGCCAGAAAAGTCAGAAAAAGGTCCACAGGGGTAATAGCTCTGATGTTCATGAGCTCTTCCCTGGAGTAGGAGCCACCAGAGCAGTGGCAGAAAACTAAATTAAAACACAAAAAGAGACATAGTAGAGCGCACCAAAACACAGAGGCAGCCATCTACGGTGCCATCTTGATCATATTGCTGACTTCTTCCTGTAACACTGCTTGAAGTGCCTTCTAGTAACTGGGTGTAGGTTTGGGAGTTGATTTTCAGTCCATCTTCAACCCAAAAAGGTCCAACTAGCTCATCATTAATGATACCAGCCCACAGCAGTACCCCTCCTCTACCTTGCTGGTACCTTGCTCAAAGCGCTACTCTGTGCTCATTAGTGATCCACCCACAGGCCCACCGGTCTGGTCCATCTAGAGTAACTCTCATTTCATCTGTCCATGAAACCTTTAAGAAATTGGTCTTCAGGTATTTCTTGGCCTAGTCATGACGCTTCCGCTTGCGAGTCATATTCAGTGGTAGTTGTGTTTCAGCCTTAGCCAAGTTTCTGAGCACTTGATATCTTGTACTTCTGGACACTCCTGGAAGGTTGCAGGTCTGAAATATGGTGGCACAGGAGGCTAACTGGTTCCTGCTAACCTCATTATTCTTATTCTTCTTAAGTCTTTTGCAGTCAACTTGCACCTTTTCTTCCCCACACATTTTTTGCGACCCTGTTGAGTTTGATAATATGCATACAAATAATGATCAGATCATAATATTGACTTGCCTAATAATTGTACATGCAGTGTAGGTCAGAGAATGTTGTCATGTATAAAATGGCCTAAGGGAGATTTAGATGGAGTCACCATCTGACCGTTATAATACATGCAAAGCCCACACAACTGCATCTGATGTCACTCATTTGGTATGAGTGAATGCACTGCTGTTGCTCCCACAAAGACAAAATAGATAGAAAAACTATATTGTTTTAATGTGTGGTTAAAAATAATCAGGTTTAGATTGTAAATTGAGATATGGTTTTGTCGCATCAAGGGTTACACAAGGATAAAAAAGTATAAAATGTGAGTGCAATTCTTAAGGTCCAGAGCTCTAGTAACATATCAGTAAGTTACAATAAAATGGAGGATAATGAAGATAAGCATCAAACCCCAGGGACTACTGTACGTTTTTGGTTATCTACTATTAAGCACTTGTTAAAAAAAAAAAAAAATCAGTTGTTCTTAATTGTGTGAAAATTGAACACTTTCTCCAGCTCGTGCACACTTTGTGATAGTTCCTTCTACCTGTTGCCCAGCAGAGTCTGTCTGTCTGTCTATCTATCTATTTCCATCATGAAGGAGCCTCTTATCTCTTTCAATCAGACTGGTGCTTAAACAGTGTTTGTTGAACTTTGTCAAAAAGTAACCAGAGTCTGGGGCTAGTCACAAACCTAAGGAGAGTGTTTTTTTTTAACTCGAATGCTGTCTCTTGGACTGTGTTGCTCATGTTCTTGGGAATATCTGACCCCATGACATACTAATTATCTTTGTTATTGAAGTTCTTGCTCACCTAGCTTGGTTGTCTCTGTAAGGACTGACCTATTGAAAGTGAAGGAGGTCAGTGGTGTACATAATTTGTTTAGTCAGACTACTGTTGAGAACCATCTGTGAGAGGCTAGGCCGGATCTGTAATTCAGATTAACAGCTGCAGTTGGCAGACAGAAGAACAGAAGAGAGGTATGGAGAGACAGA
This sequence comes from Pangasianodon hypophthalmus, assembly GCF_027358585.1. Taxonomy (NCBI): domain Eukaryota; kingdom Metazoa; phylum Chordata; class Actinopteri; order Siluriformes; family Pangasiidae; genus Pangasianodon; species Pangasianodon hypophthalmus. Next base: position 10,091,088 of record NC_069737.1, on the reverse strand, counting down.
GAAAGAGAGAAGGGGAGATAGACCCGTCTCTTTTCAACGAGATCCAGTGCTTTCTCAAGGAAAATAAAGGCTAATGCAATAGCTCTATATTATGTAATTTCAGAAGAGCCACCTATTTCTGCAGTAGTGCTAGGATGACTTGTATAAAGAGCCAGAGCCCTTAGCATGACAGGTGTGTTTTTTCCTCTATAGAGAAGGTATGAAATGGATGTCTTTTCACCCCTGCATACCACATCTTGATTTGCCTTGCTGTAGTGCATCCACAAGTAGAAAACTTAATTACATAATTACTATTATAGCACACACATAGTAGAAACCCTACTTACAAATTTTCTTTGATTTATTATGGTTCAACATTTTTCCATTTTGTATTTGTTTATCATAATGATTTCAACAGCTGCTGCATTGTGATTATTAAAATCCAAGCTGTCCTATTGAGAGTATATAGACACTGAATAAAAACATTGCTGTTTAACTGCTGTAACCACCCAGAGATTAGACATCATATACACCTGTCTACATGGGTATTTTCACCTTTCATAATTCACATGAGTTTTAATCGTGCAACAGTTTTCAGTTTCAGAACTTGTCTGAGAGAGTGACAGCAACAGGTGCAAATAACTGTAATGATTTTCAATGAACTTCACTGACCAAGCATTTTCAAGTTCAGTCAACCTTCATTAGGTAGACCAATGGAATGAAATACTAGTGCAATACATGGCAGCTCCCGTGCTTCTTTTCTTGCCCCTGAGGCAACCAGCTTTTTATATTTTCAATTTGTGCATCCATCTGAGGTTCTCGTGGTCTCAAGAATGAGTGGTTGAAGGATTTATAAGGAATAGTCTGAAATTTGTTCAATAGCTTAAAATATATTTTAAGGGTATTTCAGGCATACAAATTAGTAACAAGAAGAACTTCTTAGTAACTTCTTAGCAGCAGAGGCATTCCCGTTGACACTGAGTTCTACTTGTTTTCTACTCATGCAGTTCTAGAGATGAAAGAAGAAAGTGTGTCACATATACACTACAGTACATTGAAATTCTTCCTGTCACATATCCCAGCTTCTTAGGAAGTTGGGGGTCAGAGCACATGGTCAGCCATTTTATGCCACCCCTGGAGCATAAAGGGTTAAGGGCCCAACAAGGGCAGCTTGGAGGTGCTGGGAGATACCCATTCTACTCAATATTATGGAGATGTCTTGGTGTTTCAGTTGGTTTGTGGCCAGAGCCATCTTACTGGACATAGCTGAATAATAATAATAATAATAATAATAAGAGGAGGAAGAAGAAGATCCTAACCAGTTTGGCTTCAAAGTGGCACATATCAGGTGACACAGAGGTCATATCAGGTGACATAGAGGGGATCCACATCTGCTCCATGCAGACTCTCCACTGGTGTCCCACAAGGCTCTGTGCTGGGCCCTCCCTCTTCACCTGCTCTCTTGGTGAGATCATATCCTCATATGAGGTTTCATACGACTGCTATGCTGATGACACTCAACTCATTCTCATTATCAATGCTTTTCACCTCACATCACTAAACTGACACAGTCATGCAGGTTTCTCCTTCATCAGGAGGATCTGTCCGTTTCTATCCACAGAGGTCACTCAAGTGCTTGTTCAGTCCCTTGTCATTTGTAGGTCTGCCGCTGCGTGCACAAAGTTCTCACACACAATCCCTTTGCTACGCTCCCTCCACTGGCTTCCTGTAGCTGCCCGCATCAGATTTAAAATACAAAGCAAAGACAGACTAGTGCCAGCCTACATTAAAGCACTTATCACAGCCCACTCTGCACCACTCTCCCTCTGAGTCTCTAGTAAAACTCGATTGAATCTTCACCAAGCTGTTGAATTAGCACTTTATCTAGTATTTAAAAAAAAAAATCATTGTCTTGTGTTTTCTTTTCATGGTATAGTAACCTCTTCAGCAGGGTTTTTACACTGATGGTACTCTTAATCCTGACCTAGTGAACTAGCATGAAGATTTATTTTTGATAAAGACTACAAAGCACTTCTGTAAGCCACTCTGGATAAGAGTGTTTGCTAAATGCTATAAATGTAAATACTACTGCTACTTCTACTACTACTACTAATATAATAATAATAATAATAATAATAATAATAATTAGTAGTAGTAGTAGTAGTAGTAGTAGTCTAGTGAAGTGACAGCATTCGTCAAAGTGCTTCATACCACAGTCCAAGTCAAGTGGCTTTATTGTCATTTCAACCATATACATCTAGTTAGTACACAGTGAAACGAAACAATGTACCTCCAGGACCAAGGTGCTACATAAAACAACACAGAGCTATATGACACCTGCATATTACTACATAAAGTGCACGTGCAAAAGTGTGCAAACAGCACAAAACAGTACAATAATTACTAAAAAAAAAAAAGGAACATAGTATTCAGCAAGTTAAGATAAGCTTATACCATATATAGACATAGCAGTTATTGGGGTAGCAGCCAGGTAAGGACTGTAGTGTCAGGTTTTTCCCCCTCATGCTGAGTGTCGGAGTGCTCAGTGCGCTTAAACTGACTGCAGAGCGACAGCACAGCTTCCGGTTTGACAGGACTTTGTTTACTTTGACATGTGTGTTTCATTTTGGTTCGTGTCCTGTCTCCACCCATGCCTGGTCATTGGTTGTCTCCCCTATGTGTCATCATCGTTCTCACTTGTTTCTGTTTTCCCTTTAATTAGCTTGTGTATTTAAAACCCCATGTGTCTTTATCCAGTGCACGGTATTGTTTCAGTGTTTGCCGCCTGAGCATTACCAAGCCGTTTGTCCAGTGTTTCTTGTTCTTTTTTTTTTTTTTTCCCCATTTTTGCCTGTTTCTTGTTTCTCATGTTTGTTTTGCCTAGTTTGCTCAGTTTGTACATCGCCTGACCCATGCCTGTTTTTGGATACTGTCTCTGCCTGCCTCTCAATAAACACTTCAAACTGCGCTTGCATCTGTCTAGTGTTCAGTTGAGTGTGTGTGTGTGTTGTGAGTCCAGTCTCTGAGTATTGAGGAGTCTGATGGCTTGGGGGAAGAAACCATTACACAGTCGGGCCGTGACGGCCCGAATACTTTGGGGGGTTATGGAGCTGGTGTTGAGGGACCAGGTGAGGTTCTCTGCCAGGTGAACACTAAGGAATTTAGTGCTCTTGACGGTCTCCACAGAGTAGCCATTGATGTTCAGCAGAGAGTGGTTGCTCAGTGCTCTCTTAAAGTCAACAATCATCTCTTTTGATTTGTTCAGAGACAGGTTGTTGGCTCTACACCAGTCCGTTAGCCGTTAACCTTCTCTCTGTTTGCTGACCTGTTGTTCTTGGTTATGAGACCCACCACGGTCGTGGCATTGGCGAACTCGATGATGTGATTCAAGCTGTGAATTGCTACACAGTAGTGAGGTCTCCCAGTCAGGAAGTCAGTCCAGGATCCAATTGCAGAGGGAGGTGTTCAGGCCCAGCAGGTTCAGCTTTCCAATCAGGTACTGAGGAAAGATTGTGCTGAATGCTGAACTGAAGTCTATGAACAGAATTTGATGTCATCAATAACCAGCTTATCAATAACTATATTTGTTGTAATATTATTTTTATTTTTATATTTTCTCAGTTTTGTCGATTAATTGTTGCAGCCCCAGTTCTTTGCTCTGGCTCATTGCACCATCAGCCATCATACCGACCACTTGTATTGCTGAGCATGAATTATTTCAGCCAATAAACAGGCACAGTACAGGCTAACAATAGATTGGTCTGATAATTCATTCAAATGGTATGGGAAACCTGATACTGTTGTTTGTTATAGTTGTTCGATCTTGCTGTCTTCATTCAGTTTAATTGACCATTTTATGGTAATTGTATATGGTAACTTTGTGACTGACTGATGCTTTGTATACACTAATGGTTTTCAAAATCCTAAAGGGTTTATTCACATTTTGTTACAGACCAGTGCACAGTGACAAGATCTTATCTTTTCCTCCACAAGTTTTGGTTCTTCAGCACTATCTACTACTTTGGCAACTGGGCATTTATTGCAGTAAGTACAGTATATAATGCTTATTGAATCTCCAAAGTTTATCCATGATTCTTTGTCATTACAAAAGTAAACAAGTTAATACTAATGAATGTTAGATAACATTTAGAAATGCATTATGTATTATACAGCACCACCTAACCATGTTATTGATTAAAATTCATTGGTTCTTAGGTGTTCCTCATTGGTATGATGGTGTCATGCTGCAGAACGAAGAAGTCAGTGATTGAGGGTGAAGTGGAGGCAGATGATTCTGATTGCAGTGATGATGAGTATATGCATTAATAATGAAAAAATTATTAAAATGTGTTATTTCATTGCATACTGCTTCTTAGTTCTAATATGATTTTTTTTTGCACCATGCTTTATATTTATGGAAAACAAAAATAGTATTGCCAGGCAAAATAGGTTTAGCACCTGATTAAATACTGCTTATGAAAAAAGTCATTTGAGATCATCTGATATTTAAGACTGATTAAATGATGAGTTTCACTGCATTTTATAAAGCTATGAAAACTAAGAGAGTGAGATTATTTAACTTAATGACTTACCAATTCTGACTATTTTTCTTACTTGTAATAAAGTATTTGCATGGAAATAAACATAAACAAAGGAATGATTGAATGAATACCCATCCTTGGATTTGGTATTCACTTAATGAGTAGAAATGCTATGCTACAGTGCCTACCATACTGATGTTCTTGTTACTATCTGCTGATGTAATGGTTACGTTAGTTTTGTTCTGACAGAAGTTTTGTTACTTCACATGTTTGTGTCCAGATATTATGTAAAGCCCTGTCAGAAGTGTATTTGCTGTTTTGGAAATGATCTTCCTTTATTGGATTAAATAAAAGATTTGAAAACTAGGAACAATGGTTGTGTTGTGTTGGCAAGACTAATAAACATAGAGTACCATACTACAGAACATATCCTGTATAGTCATGTTTTACTTGCAAGAACAAGCATTCCATGTGTTGACACTTTATCATGACAACAAAGAAAATAAATTTTTGTATTGTTTTAATATATTTTAGTAATACCTTCTTTGAGAATTAGCCTTACCTTAGCCAGAATGCACCAAATGTACTTACTGTACAGAGAATGTGTACAGAAGGAGGGGCCAAGCCCATGGAAACCCAGCAGAAGGAGCTCAGGAATATGCTGATAGCTCCTCCATTATGTCTCTGCTGCCTGAGATGGGTATTTTTGTGATCCTGAGCCAGATGTCATAATTTATTATCCTTGGGATGGTTTTTATATTTAGAGCCTTGATTATCGTATCTGGACCAATCAGTACAGTGACTGGCACCCAATGGTGTGGGGAATATGTTCTTGGCAGACATTTGCCCATTAATACCAATCATTGCTTGAATGCCACAAACTCAGTACTAAAATTTTCCTAAGGTAGGTCTGCCATATTCTTTCCCTGCAGATTTCTGAAGATGATACAGTGATGGAGTATGCTGCTGATAGATCATTTTCCACCAATAATCCACAAACTAGCTGTTTTCAAGATACCCTCAGTGAAATGGCGACCTTGTTGATGGATCATTTCATGGTGATGACAAATAAAGATAGGTAGTAACTAGACTCTGAGCAGGAAGGATAAGGGGATTGATTTAATCCTTCATTAGGTTGGGTTGGGACAGATTTCCACCAATCCTGACGATGCCATAATTATACCGGTAAAGGCATAGACAAAAAGGTGGACTTTGCCTGGGAAATTAATGTGCCATCTCAGATGTGGTCTACTTGCTTTCTGTAGGCCTCATGAATTACAACACTCCAAATAATAACTCTCTTAGTTTGGTTCAGGTCTTGTGTTGAACAGGGCTCATCACAAATGTGCCATTCCTGACAGCAAACTCCTTGCTTAAATGAGCAGGCAATGTGCGCAACCCTTGTCAAGTCAAGTGGCTTTATTTTCATTTAAACCATATACAGCTAGTAGAGTACACAGTGAAACGAAACAACAAGGACCATGGTGCTACATAAAACAACACAGAACTACATGAGACTACACATTACTACATAAAGTGCATGGGCAAAAGTGTACAAACAGCACAAGACAGTACAATAATTAGTAAAAGAGTACAATAGGCACAGTAAGAGACAGTGCAGTGCTGACCAATACACAGTTCTAGTATGAAAGTGTTAGATACAACAGGTAGTGCAAAAGAATAGCAGTATAAGAAATCGCTGTGAATATAAACATAACTATGACATAGTATTTAGCAGATAAACTTACACCATATATGGACATAGCAGTTGTTGGGGTAGCAGTCCAAATACAACAGCAGCAAAAAATGCAGGTAGTAAATACAAAAATGTGTAAAAATTGCAAGGGGAGTGGGATGGTGTTCAGTTGAGTTTGTTTGTGTGTGTGTGTGTGTGTGTGTGTGTGTGTGTGTGTGTTTGCTGTCAGTCCAGTCTCTCAGTATTGAGTATTGCTACTGCATGTGTCAATGTTTACCAACCTTTCAGAGTGCTCTGGCCTCAATGCACATTAGTGAAGTGGCAAGTAACCCTAATCAGACCCTGGACTAACTAGCTCAAAAGGCTTGCATTGTGGCTCTGGTTCATCTGGCTGACCTAGACTGTCCTAGTTGCCTGGTCAGCAGGATTCTTGACTGTGGAGACATGTTCACTGTTCTGGGTTGGTTGATCCCCTTGTTCTCTGCACCTCACATGACTCTTTGTGTCCTAGGAGTCCTAAGACTCTACTCTCTGAATAGAACACACACAGTCACAGAGTTGAACTTGATGTCTATTTCACTAATTAACGTGTGTCCCATTTCTACTGCCAAAACGGCAGCAAAAAGTTCCAGCCTAGGGACTGTGATCTGTGGGTGAGGCATTGCCTTGTCTTGCTGAATATGAAGCCAACATCTGCCTTAACAACAGAATGGATGGTCCTGAGATAGGCCATGGCTGTGATGGCATCTGTTGACATATCACAAAAAACATGCATGTCTTTCCTGTCAGCTTGACTCAATGAGATGGCAGTATATTGTCGATGGATTCTAATTTGTTCCAGGTGTAGACATGAGTCTTTCCACAACTTTCATTCTTGAAGTTTCCCTTCTGCGAGAAGAGCATCCCAGTCATAGGACTGTCCACAGTGAGCAACCTCAACAAAGATCTCCCTGGAATGCTCACAGGGGTGGAAAATCCCAGTGGGTCAAAAGCTTTTAAGCTTTCTCCCATTTTCTCCCTAATTTGTTCTGGGCCAATTCCCAACCACCAGCCAACTCTCCCCTATCATATTATAGATACCAACTGGGGAGGGTGAGGGCTAGCACAGGCACGTGATGTCAGTCAACCACATCTTTTCAAACTGCTGTTCATCCAGCATCACAGAGCAGCATAAAACACTCTCTTGGACTACAAAGTGCTTGGGTTCAGCTTCGTAGTCATGCTCTCCATACTGGGCAGCTCTACTAACCCATACATAGCCACCGCTAATGATGCACTATTGCCAAAGACATGTACTCACATCTGATATTCCATGATTTCATTTTCAATGTTATTATTGTGATACCAAAGGAATCGAAGGAGGTTCCAATGATCTTGGTGCACTTGGTGAACCAGTGGAACATCTTTGCCCAGGCCTCTGGGGATGATAAACACCAAATAATGGTACATACCAGCATTCTTCTCCTGGTTCCAGGGATGAAGTTACTTCTGCTTGACAACTTTCAACGATTTTGCACATGAAGTCAATAAAATGCTCTGTCATCTGCGAAAATTTCTTAAATGCACGGGGGTGTTAGTTGAGACAGTGAGCTGACAGGCCACAGTTATTTAGGAGCCTTGCAATCCATCAGTCATTATCACTGGTGTGGCGGATAATAGAACTGGCACTAAAATTCTCAGACTGCGGCTGCAGGTTCAAAGGATTTTAGTTTTTTCAAAGTTTTTTATGTGTACCTGGGTTTTTGCATGGCCATGTTTTTTTTATATTGTTATATATGTTTGTCTTAGAACCTTCCTAACTGCGGGTTGGAATCCTGAGATGCTGGGAGGGTATCCATATGGCACACACAGTAACTACCACTATCATAGTGCCAGTTAACCAAACAGGTATGAAGTATGCTGTAATGTTAAAGCTAGATGGCCAATGTGGCAGTAGGAAGGGAGATTCTAATCCTTTCAATGTTTAAATTTTTTTTTTTTTGATAGGAGAGCCCGGTGGCTTAGAGCTAGCCTCTGTTTTGGATGGTTATAGATAGATAGATCGATAGACAGACTGATCGATCACTTTCTTCATCCCAGAGGGAAATTCACCTGTTACAGCAGCACAGTTTGAAGTATACCAAAAGTAATTCAACATCATAAATGAAATAAAATAAGAATAAATATATAAAAAAGAATAAAGTGTAAGAGTCTGATGTGGTAATGCAGTGGGGTGTATCCATTGTAGATATAAGCCGCAGACTTGAGTGGAATTAAAGTGGCAGTGCAGTGCAAACAGTTTAAATGTTGTAAACTGGTTGTGGTCCTCTTTCTCCTGTAGTCCACCACTATATCCTTGGTCTTTGCCACATTAAGAAGCAGATGGTTCTTCCCACACCCCTCCACGAAGTTGTTGACCAGGTCCCTGTACTTCTCTTCCTGTCCATCCCTGATGCACCCAAACACCACAAAGTCAGAAAATTTCTGAAGGTGACAGAGATCTGAACTGTACTGAAAGTTTATGGTGTACAGGATGAAGAGGAAAGGGGAGACCATGGTTCCTGTGGTGCTACAGTGCTGCTCAGCAGGTGTTCAGACAGACAGGTTCCCAGCCCCAAAAACTGGGGTCTGTCCGACAGGTAGTCTGTGACCCAGGAGATCATGGACATGTCTGTGTTCACCTGCATTCTTTTTAAAGTACTGTTTTGTGCTGTATTTGTATTGTGTTTTTTCAGTTGTGTTATTAAAGTTTGTTCATTCTGGTAGCATTTCTTTTATTTTATAAAAGTGTTTCTATTTTGTTTTGTGTTTTAAATAAAGACCTGCTATTTTAAACTAGGACCAATGGAAAAGGCTGCTAGTTTCTTAAGTCACTGAATAGCTATATTGTTGTTTCTTTCATCTATTTTCCTACCTGCAAACTTTCCTTACTTGTAGTGGCTAAACCCTCTGGCATGTAGAGCTGAATGCTGTGTAATGTTTTTTTTTGTTTGTTTTTTTTGACAGACCTAGTGGGGGGAGGTAAATTATTATTATTCCTACTAATTTTCCTCCAAAGGGCTTTCTCTCATCCCGTAATTGAGTGGCATAATCAGATATCTTAAATCTTGCTGAGAAAGAATGGTAGATAGTGGTGTACTATCTGTGTCGATGGATCAATCTTGGTGGACATGAGCAAGTACCCTCAGCCTCCCCTCTCTCCACTCTGGTACTTAGAATTTCCATTTCCACATTTTACTCGACAGAATCTTTGCCGATGGCAACTGATGTGCATTCTGATAGCATTCTTTACTTTTTTTTCCCTCTGAACTAATATTTGGAAATTTGTTTGTTTGGATTCTTTTTTTCCTTTCGGTATTACAATGTCTGAAGGGAGGAATGGCTAAGAGCCTTCACAGAGCAGGTACGGAGGTTACAAGCAAAGAATGATATAATGTTTTTGTGTCCAGGGATTGTAAATATCCTATGTTCTTTGGTAATTCTATATGGGATAGACTAAAGGTGGAATAATGGACAGAAATGGCTTGTAGGTGTTTGAATGTCTTCCCCATGCCTCTAACAGAGCAAGCTCTTTTTTGTATGACCTTCATGTTTGTGAGGCTAGAGCGGAAATTACATTTTGCCCAGCTGGTGATCGTCTTGACAAAATTTTTACTGTTTTATTGGAGAATTTTGGTTGCACACAATCTCATGTAGACGCACAAAAACAGTTTTTCCAACACAGACAGAGGGAGGGTGAAATTTTCTTTTGAAAATTCTCTCATGTTTTAATGTCACGTATGGAGGTGGTAGAGTGTAAAAATCCCAAAAGCGAAACTCTGTGCTGTTTTTCATGTGTTTCCCAGCTTGATTTGTCAGGTGATTGCAATGTGAATGTAAATGCCACTGTACCTACCTCCAATGCAGCATTGGCTGCATTAAAGGAGAGTCTACATAGACAAGAATTTCAATTGGCGTCATCTCAGACACCAGCTTCTATTGAGCGGGCAGGTGGGTATCGATCTAAGCACTATATGAGCAAGTACGATCAGCCTCCTCTCACTCCTCTCTGGTGCTCGGTGCAAGTCCACAAATGGGCAGAAGCCCAGGAAAGTGTTGGATGTAATTAAAGAAAGCTGAGAGGACAGTCCAACACCCAGTAAAAAATTAAGTTTATGTTTACAGTATTTTTTGCAGACACCCTTATCCAGAGTGACTTACAGAACTGTTTTGTAGTCTCCATCAGAAACATATCCTCTAGTACAAACAGGTAAAGCTAAAACCCAGTTAACAAGAAGTTCATTCTTTCATCTTCAGTAACCATTTTTTCCTGGGCAAGGTGGGAGAATTCACCCAGTTAATCGCAGGGCACGATGCCCACACACACACACTTTGACACCTAGGGGCAATTTAGCATAGCCAATCTGTCTATCTGCATGTTTTTTTCACCATAGGAAGGAGCTATAGAACCATGCATACATAGGGAGAACATGTGAAACTCCACACAGGATCCAACCAGGCATTGCTACCCACTGTGCCACCATCAAGAGGACTTAGTACAATGACTTGTAAATCTGATGTGGGCACCTACAAGACACCAGTATGTGAATACAACAATGAAAAACTTCAAGTTGCAGTATTCCAGTCTCGAGGTGACAAAAGACTGAATAAGCACTCAAATGACTGCACCCCAGTGACTGGCCAGATCCTGCTGATGTTCATAAGGAGAAACCTGCATGAAGTCAGGTTAGCGATATGAGGAGAGAATGATAATCGGTTGTTGCTTTCACACTGGTGGCGGCAGAGAGAGGGTTGGAACCGGAGTGTTCAAAAGCAATCCGACTCCGGTCCCACTTGGAGAACATCTCTTGCTACCCCAGAGGTTCAAAAGTCAGATATTTGGGCATGTTTTCTCCCCTGTCAGGTGAACTGACCTCATATAATACTACATAGAGACTCCCACTGGTCTGCTTGTGCACGGACATCAAGTGAACAGAAAAGCATAGCTTGTATAGTAAGCACACTTTGTATAGTAAGAGAATATCTGAACCATAACTGACCATAACATCTCAGATGGGCCCATCTACCTCAGGGTTCAATGTGCTGTGACTTTCTGTCAGCTCAAAACTGGCTATTCTTCCCTGACCTCTTACCAACCAGGCAATTCTGCCTAATGAACTGCCACTTACTAGATGTTTTTTTTGTTTTTCCACACCATTCTTTGTGAACTCTAGAGACTGTTGTATGTTAATATGTCAGGAGATCAGAAACTGCTGATCTCCTGACATATTAACATACAACATTCTTTGTGAACTCTAGAGACTGTTGTATGTTAATATGTCTGAAATATTTAAATGAGATTTTCTGGACCAACAACCATGCCATAGTCATTGAGAAGACATTTTTTTCCCATTCTGATGTCTGAAGCTCTTTTATGCATGATTTTATGCATCAGTCTGCTGCAACATGATTGCCTGACTGGATAATTGCATGAATGTGCAGGTGTACAGTTGTTCCTAATAAAGTGGACGGTGAGTGTTTTGTATGTATGTATGTATGTATATATGTATGTATTAGGGATGTAACCACATATTAAATAAATTGCCTAAATAACAGTTTCTTGATTTGGAAAAGAGATTGTTTTGAAACATAAGCTTGCTTACTCAGTCACATTAGATAGAAGCTTGCCAGCAGGACCGGAGTGGGACTGATTTTCATCCCGGGAATGATATCTGAGCAGCCTGCATGCATGTGGCCCCTATATGCAACCCACACACTCACATGGGATGTTTACAATTCCAAAACCACAGTTTAATCTCTTTGACTGTTTACTATGCAGTAACTTTGAAAATAAGCACCAAATACAAAACAAACTAATAAATATATGCAAACAAAAAATTAACAGGCTTAAAATAAATATAAATAATAAATAGTGAACAGTGAATGAACTAGGCTAATGAATGTCAATTTAAAATAGAAAGCATACATAAAAGTGCAGGATTTCTGAACATATGCCATTTTATATATTTTTGTGATTAGGCTATCCTGTAACAATTTTGACACTAACAAATCAGTCACTCATAAATATCCCAGCACTGCTTTGAAAATTCCGTGACACTATATCTACTAAACACTAAACTGAACGTATCTTGAAGATGAAGAAAGATGGGCTACATAGAAATTGTAGCTTGTCAAGCCATAAGCTTCTCATCATTTAAAACAGTAGAGTATCTACAGTATTGTGACTTTTTCTCTGTAGGTGACTTGCATTTATATTATTTGCACTGGGATGATCACACAACAGTCAAAGCTGGAGTAGCATGTATTATGCAGTGCATCGCTGTGTGCACCATAGATACACCTGTCATGGGTGTAATAGCTCAGTAAAACTTATAAATGGCACTACCCCCAGGTTTTTTTTAGAAAGAGGCATAAGGCAGGGATGCCCAGTATCTCCTTTTTTGTTTTTACTTGTAACCCAGACAATGACTCTTTACATTAACAAATATCATTTTCACGGAATAAGGATTGTGGAAAGAGAAATAAAATGCTGTCAACTGGCAAATGATACAACTATATTTGTTAGAGATTCATTAGAAGTCAAAAATGTGATTGATTGTTTAAATAAGTTTTCATTGGTTTCAGGGTTAAAATTAAATTTAAACAAGTGTGAGTTGTTCCCTCTGAAAAATAGTCAATTTCTTGATATTAATTGCATCCCTGTTAAGAATATTGTTACCTATTTAGGAATCAAAATATGTAAAGATGAAAAGGAAAGGGGTCAGCTTAATTTTCAAACTGTGCTTCAAAAAGTTAAAAATAGATTTAATTTATGGTTAATGAGGGACTTGTCTATGAAGGGTATAATTCTTTTATCAAAAACTGAAGGTTTATCTCATCTGTTCTATCCTGCTATTTCACTAGAAGTCCCTAATAACATAATTAAGGAAGTTGATAAAAAAAAAATTTCAATTTTATTTGGAGAAACAGATCTCGTTACATTAAAAAATGTACCTTAACTAATTCGGTTTGCAATGGAGGCTTAAATGTGCTTGATTTCAGCACTTCAAATACATTTTTAAAGAATAGATGGATTAAGCATTATTTTCAGTACAAAAATAAAATTTGATATTTAATTCCTAATCTAGTCTTTGAAAAAATGGGTGGGCTTGCTTTTCTGTTGCAATGCAATTTTGAACTTGGTAAGATTCCAGTTAGATTAAGCAATTTTCACAGGCAGGTGTTTCTATCTTGGTTGCTTATCTGTAAACATAATTTTTCTCCAAACAAATGTATAATTATAATAATAGGTATATAACATTTAAACATAAAACTTTGTTTTTTCAAAAATGGGTTGATAATGGAATTATATTTGTTAAACAGTTATTTAATGAAAATGGGCACCTGTATACCTATGTAGAATTTCTTCAGAGGTATAATATTCCAGTAGTCCCTAAAGAATATTGCATTGCGTTCAATGCTATACCATCTGGTTAAAGGAAATGTGAATACTGAGAATGTGAGTTTTAGATCTGATATTGCAATTAAAGGAGTTACTATTACTGATAGGAGAATAATTACTATATTAGGAAGTTACTTACAGAATATAGCTCAATATCTTCTAAAACATTTTGGCATTCTAAAATTGAATACATTGATTGGAAATATGCATGGTTGCTGCCTAAAAAATATTGTATAACAAATAAGGTGAGAGAAGTACATTTTAAAATACTTCATCTGGTGTACCCTGTTAAAACACTTTTTCTTAGGTTTTGTACTGATGTGGATGATGGGTGTGATTTCTGTGGAGAAGTGAGGGAAGATGTTGTCCACTTATTTTTTAACTGCATTTATAGTGAAATGTTTTGGATTTGGAAGGCCTCCTTTGTAAATATTTACGCATGAAAGTTTATTTTTCTGAGAAAGATGTATTTTTCTATTTTAATAGAGAAAGATTACCACCAAATGTGACCTTTATTGTTAATCTTTGTTTGATTATGGGGAAGTACCATATACATAAACAGAAATGGGCTAAAGGAAAACCCAAATTTCAGATAGATATGAAACATTATATTGAGTTACTACTTGGGTTGAAAAATAGTAAAGCAAAACGCACTAGGTCTATATGTGAATCTTTTACATTATTTGTATAATGATCTCATACCTTTTTCCTTTTCCTTTTCCTTCTCTTTTTCCTTTTCTTCTTCTTCTTCTTCTTATTATTATTATTTTATTTAATATATTTAATTTTTTTGTATCAAAATTTTACTTTATATTCTATATTCTACATATTGTAGTCTATGTCCAATATCTTTCTATACAATATGTTGGAATGACTACTGTTATGTTCATTGGCTGTAATATGACTGATGTTTAATGAAAAAGAAAAAAAAAAAACAGATACCTGTCTGAGCAACTGCACCGCTATCATCTGGTCTTGTTGCTGTCACTAACAAGTAAGTTTGGTGCATTTACTTACGTCGTCCTCTAACACCTTTCTCTTCTTTAATCTGGCCTTTTCCACTCCCACTTTTTTTTTCCCCCGTATTGATTTAAGGCTAAGAGAGCTCTCTGTATATATGTCATGTGACCAGCCTGGAATCAATAGACCAGTTAGGAATCTCAGAGGGCCGCTTTCATTGTCTCATTGCCTCCTGTATGGGGAGGCGAGGGTGTGATCGATAAGCCCGCACTGTGTGTGTATGGTTCTCCTGGTTAAACACTCTGGCACTGCGTGCCAGAAAGGCTTATTGTAGGATTGGCACCAGTAATGAAAAATACAATGCTGCTCCCGTATTCTCGTACACATCGTTTCATACATACACTAAGTCTTCACAGTGGTGAGAATAGCAAAATACTGAATAAAATCAAGTCATTTTCACAAGAAATAGCGGAGAAGCTCAAAGTCAGTGGGATGGGGCAGAGAATGACAGATACGCTATGTGTGAGATGTGTGCACATCATCGTCACTGTTGCCCTAGTTACGGAAGTACAGGTGTGAATGTGAGACGGGATACAAGGTCAGTCCTGTCTCTGGGAGTGAATATAAGGCAAACTGTACAGTTTACCATAGAGCTTTTTCTGTCGCCCATGTTGATCTGAACCAGTATGAGGCAGGTGATAACCATGTCCAAGCAGCTAAACAGCAGAAGAGTGGAAAGAGTGGACTCACTAAATTCCTTTTACTTCCGATTTCCCCTGAGGTGCATATGGCATGTTGGTGTCGTTTAATAAATGTTTATGTTATGTACTGTTCTTTTTAGATATCTGATTGAATGATGAGGGCTTTTTCTGAATATCATGATGAATGATAGAAAGAAAAAAAAACTAGCCATGAAATAATTAGGCTCTTAGGCTTGCTATTTGCCTTTGCACTTACTGTATGTTTGTATAGTAAGAGAATATGTGAACCTCATAACTGTCCCCAGACAGTTTTCAGTGTGGTCATTAGTGAATACTATGATTTTATTTTGGTTTCTATCCTTTTACCTCTAAACCAAAGAAGTGCATATTACTCTGTTTATATTTTTTTGGGTCAAGTATAAAAGGTTACTTTTGTACTGTTCACATACAGTAAATACTATTTCTATAGATCTGCATTTCGGCACCATCTAGTGGTGACATTACATTTCTAGTAATTCGGTCAGCTGTCTAGTCCTGAAAATTTTTATCAGTAAGAGTCATGTTATCAGTACGAGTTTTTAAAGGCAATATACTCAGTATGTAGAAGTCCTTTGTATATTCCTATTTATGTTAATACATATTTGTAGGTTACATGCAAAATTGTAAGTTTGGCAGACAAACTTCATATGCTAAAGTGGTATTTTTTAGTGTTGTTACAGGGAATAATACAAATACATTCTTTGCAAATACATTTTCTTTTTTGATGTGCAAAGAATACTGTAAGAGAAAGTTACTTTTACATATGTTTTATCCCAGTCTAGGATTAAGGGTATAAGAATATGTGAAGGCACACAGAGGGCAAAGCATTAATGTCAAGACTACTGCATAGACAAATACAGACAGACACAGGATTGGAGCATAACACATACCTCAAATATGTAGCAAATTCTTTGCAGTCTGTGGATTCAGAATATGATGTAATATATTTTGAACAAATTATATCCAACTGACTTCACTAAAGGGAGTTACATCCAGAACTACTTCTCAGTGTGGTTATTGGAGAGGAGTATTTTCTTGTTGGCTTAGACAAGGTACCTGAGTTGGGGGCCAGGACATCTTTAAAAATCCACTGCAAAGGCTGAGGGAATTCTTCTGGTGCTCACATGTCATCCATGTAAAAAACAATGGTTCAAAAACACTTCAAAATTCTTCAGGATGATCATGAGGAAGCTTCTGCTTTTAAAGAACCTCCACTCCTAAGGTAAAGGTATCTCCTACAGATGTGACAAAACTGAGGCATGCAACTATTCTAGATGTTCCATATGCAAATTTATTTATATATCCAAAGGCCTCAAATCAGGGGTTCCCAAACCTTTTGGGCAAATGACCCCAAATGGACATTATGAATTTGCTATGACCCCAAGCCTTGACCACCCTTCATTCTTTTATATTCCAGATTTATTATATAGGACTAGTGTCTTACAGAAAACATTTACTTAAGTTTATTATTGCTAAAGGTGGTTCTACATGTTTCTGAATGTTAGTCAATTTTTGGTTTACACCTAATGTTTCTGCTATTCCGCTGATGTTTTTTTTTTTTTTTTTCTTCAGCCTAATGATTGCTTGCTTCACTGGCAGTGACACCTCTTTGGACTTCATACTGAGAGCAACAAATTCCATACACAAATACACTTGAATTCAACTCTAGATCTTTTATTTTCTTACTTGTAAGTGTAAGTGAAATAATGAAGGAATAACTCACACCTGGCCATGGAACAACTGAGGAGCCAAATGTGCAATTACTTTTGGTCCCTTAAAAAGGAGGGACCACATATACAGTGCTGTAATTCCTAAACCTTTCACCCGATTTGGATGTAAATACTCTCAAATTGAAGCTGAAAGTCTGTAACATATTTATGGACCTGATTGTCTATAATCCTACAGCTGTAGTTTTGTGAAAAAGTATTTATTTCCCCAGGACTTTTGCATATTTGTCACACTTATTTGTTTCAGAAAATTTAATATAAGACAAAGACAATCTAAGTATTTTATTTATTGAATGACAAAAAAAAATTCAACACTAACTGACCCTGTGTGAAAACAGTAATTGCACCCTTAGTTGCTCAATCAACGAAGTAACCAAACTTAATTGATTATTGAACCCATATCAAAACCCAGACTTGATTACTGCCAGCCCTGTTGAATCTATTATCACTTAAAGTGAACCTTTCCAGCAATTTGAAGTAGGCTAAAGGGTCTCAACAAGCAGCACATTATGTCACAATCAAAAGAACTTCTGGAAGAAATGACAAAGCAAGTTATTAAAATATATCAGTCTGGAAAAGGTTACAAAGCCATTTATAAGGCTCTGGGACTCCAGCAAACCACAGTGAGAGCAATTACCTCCAAATAGAGAAAATTTGGAACAGTGGTGGCCTACCAAACTTCCTCCAAGAGCACATCAATGACGCATCCAGAAAGTCACAAAAGAAACCAGAATAACATCTAAGAAACTGCAGGCCTTACAAGCCTTAGAAAAGTTCAGTGTTCATGATTCCACCATTAGAAAGACACTGAACAAGTTCTGTGGTCTGATGAGTCGAAAGTGGAACTTTTTGACATGGTGTTACAACTGGTGTAACACTAACACAGCATTCCATAACAAGAACATATACCATACCAACAGTCAAACATGGTGGTGGTAGTGTGATAGTGTGAGGATGCTTTGCTGCTTCAAGGCCTGGATGACTTTCCAAAAGTGACAGAACCATGAATTCTGCTTTCTACGAGGCAATCCTGAAGAAGATGATCTGTCCATCTTCTGAAGCTAAAGCTCAATTGGGACCATCCCGCTGCGTTGCAGATGTCCTGTAAGGACACACCTGCCAGAAAGGCCTTAGAGGCTGCCACCGCTTGGGTAGAGTGAGCCTTGACCCCCAGGGGACTGGGGAGACCAGAGGACTCGAAAGCCAGAGAAATGGATTCTACAATCCACCGGCTCAGGGTCTGCTTAGAAGCAGGAAAACCCCTCTTAGGGGGACCAAAGCACACAAGCAATTGGTCCGCCTTTCTCCACAGGGCAGTTCTGTGGACGTACGCATCCAGTGCTCGCACTGGACACGTAAAATTGAGCTTCCGATGGTCGGGCTCCCTGAAGGGAGGAGGACAGAAAGCCTGCAGCACGACCGGCCGTGGTGCCGAGGAGGGGACTTTCGGTACGTACCCCGCTCGGGGGTACAAGAACGCTTTGGCCAACCCAGGCGCAAAGTCTAAATAGGAAGGGGCCACAGAGAGGGCCTGAAGATCCCCCACTCTCCTAAGAGAGGAAATTACCGAGAGAAAGGCAGTTTTTAACGTCAGAAGACGGTCCGAAATCTCCTCAATGGGCTCAAAGGGGGGTTTGCAGAGAGCTCTAAAACCACGGCCAGGTCCCACGAGGGGACCCGAGATCGAGCTGGAGGTCTGTTCCTCAGCACACCGCGGAGGAAACGTGTCACCCAGGGGTGTCTGCCCACTGATTGGCCATCGAGAGGGGTGTGGTAGGCCGCAATAGCCACCACGTACACCTTCAGGGTGGAGTGGGTCAGCCCCGTGGAGAGGCGGGCCTGCAAGAACTCCAGCACTGTACCAACTGGGCAGTGAACAGGGTCAAGCCGGCGGTCTCCGCACCAGGAAGTGAAAAGTTTCCACTTCAGGGCGTACAGTTTCCTCGTAGAGGGAGCTCTGGACTGGAGGATGGTCTCCACAACCTCGGTTGAGAGACCGGAAGCGCGGAGTTGTGCCCCCTCAAAGGCCACACCCACAGCTTCCACAGCTCCGAGCGGGGGTGAAGATGGCCCCCCGCCTGTGAGAGGAGATCCCTCCTGATCGGAATCTCCTATGGGGAGCTGTCTAGGAGGGAAATCAGGTCCGAGAACCATACTTGGCCCGGCCAGAACGGGGCTACTAACAGTAGGTGAATTCCGTCCCGGCGCACTCTCTCCAGAACTCCCAGGAGCAGAGCGACCGGAGGAAAGGCGTACAGACACAGCCTCGGCCACAGCTGTACCATGGCATCCAGTCCAAGAGGAGCTGGATGAGTCAGAAAGAACCAAAGGGGACAGTGCGACGTCTCCTGTGTCGCAAACAGATCCACCTGGGCTCTGCCGAACATACGGCATATGAGCTCCACCACCTCGGGGTGGAGTCTCCATTCCCCGGGCACCAGCCCCTGCCTCGACAGGGCGTCCGCTCCCACGTTGAGATAACCAGGGATGTAGGCTGCTCTCAATGAGAGGAGCTTCCCTTGGGACCACACAAGGATCTGGCGTGCCAGCCTGTAAAGGGGGCGCGAACGCAGACCTCCCTGGGGGTTGATATAAGAGACCACCGTCGTGTTGTCGGTGCGCACCAACACGTGGCGGCCGCTCCACAGACCACAGGCAGGACGGCCACTCATGACCGCTCCCCATCCGGTGAGGGACGCATCCGTCGCTAGCACTACGCGGCGACCAGGAGCTCCCAGGAGCAGGCCCTGAGACAAGAACCCCAGGTTCTCTCCACACAGCTAAGGCACGGCGGCATCGCCGCATGACCTTGATCATGCGGAGAGGGTTTCCTCTGTTTCGGAAAAAAAACCCTGGTCTTGAGCCACCACTGTAGGGGTCTCATGTGCAGCAGGCCAAAAGGTATCACGTTGGACGCAGCTGCCAATAGGCCCAGCAGTCTCTGAAACTGCTTTACAGTGAGTGACCGGCCTACTTTCACTCTCGCGACCGCTGTGAGGACCGACTCGATCCGAGCAGGAGACAAACGTGCCTGCATCGTGGTCGAATCCCACACGACGCCTAGATAAGCGGTTCTCTGAGCTGAAGAAAGCACGCTTTTCTCGGCGTTTAGTCTTAACCCCAGTTCCTTCATATGGGTGAGAACGACATCTCGATGCCGAGCCACCATCTGCTCTGAATGAGCTAAAATCAACCAGTCGTCGATGTAATTCAGTATGCAGATGCCCTGTAGTCGCATAGGAGCCAAGGCAGCATCCACGCACTTCGTGAAGGTGCGGGGTGAGAGTGCTAGGCCGAAGGGAAGAACCCGATACTGGTAAGCTTCGCCCCCGAAAGCGAACCTCAGGAACTTCCTGTGTGGGGGAAGGATGGAGATGTGGAAATACGCATCTTTTAGGTCGATCGTGACAAACCAGTCCTCGGACCTGATCTCAGACACAACCTGAGTGACCGTAAGCATCCTGAACTTCAGTCGTGCGACTGAGAGGTTCAATTGCCGCAAGTCCAAAATGGGACGCAGCCCTCCCCCCTTCTTGGGAACAATGAAGTACCAGCTGTAGAACCCAGACTCTCTGTCGTGAGGAGGGACCACCTCGATGGCCTCCTTCCTCAGGAGAGTGTGTACTTCCTGCTCCAATACCAGAGCCTGCTCGGGACCCACCGCAGTGGGAAGAACCCCAGAAAAACGAGGCGGAGGCGAGCCGAACTGAATTCAGTAGCCTCTTTCTACAGTACGCAGGACCCAATGAGACACATTCGGCAGAAGTTTCCACGCTGCCAGAAAGCTCACTAAGGGAATCAGTCTCTCGAGACTGACCTCTGGTGCAATAGAAGCGGTTAGCTGGGTGCCCTGAGGCAGCGAACCGACAGGGGGTAAATGAACTAACCGCTGCGAAGGCCTCAGAAGAGGCCGCAAGCCTCCCAGACCCGCAACGTTGCCGGGCGAGAACTGGGAGAGGCGCTCACCGGAGACCATTGCGCCCTGAAGCACCATAGGTGGCAGGGTTGGCAGATCGACCTCCTGAGGGCACTGGGGGGACCCGGGCACCGTGAGATGAGGTGTAAGCCGCGTCGCCCCAGAGGGGCCTGCCCTCGGAAGCCCTGGGCCAAAACCATCAGGGCTTCTTAGCTGCGGCCCTTCTGGACATGAGGACGGTCCTCAGATCCGCCTTAGCGCCCGAAGGGCCAGGCCCAGAGCGTCGTCGTGACTCCTGCTCCCGCCTCGGGGGAGCACGGGAGGCGACGCTCTGTTTTTGGGCCTCCCTGTAGGAGGGGGCCGTACACGGAGGGGGCTGCCCCCGCCCAGCAGCCCCACGAGCTAGAGAGCGACGGGGGAGGAACCGCTGGAACGCCGCCGCCTGAGCACGGGCCTGCTGGTATCTCTCGACGACAGAGTCTACAGTGTCGCCAAACAGGCCCGAGGGAGTAAGCGGGGCGTCCATGAGCACGACCCTGTCCTTCTCTTTCATATCGGACAGGGTCAGCCAGAGATGCCTCTCCGCCGCCACCAGGACTGCCATAGACCGACCAATAGCACGGGCGGTCTCCTTGGTGGCGCCGAGGGACAGATCAGCGGCCCGCCTGAGCTCCGCTACCTGCTCAGACGTCATCTCCCCGTGCTCATCCAGCTCTTCAAGCAGGTCGGCCTGGTACGCCTGTAACACCGCCATGGTGTGCAGACACGCACCGGCCTGACCTGCTGCCATGTACGCCTTGCCTACCAGCACTGAGGTGGTCCGCAGTGGCTTGGTAGGCAATGCCGGAGCCTTCAGGGATGATGCAGCAGCAGGGGACAGATAGCTGGCTAGCGTCTGTTCAACCCTGGGCATCGGCCTGTAGCCGGAGTAGTCCAGCTCCGCATTAGCATAATGGGAGGAAGTGGGGCTGAACAACCGGGCTGAAAAAGGCCTATTCCAGGACCTCGACACCTCAGTGTGGAGGTCTGGAAAAAAGGGCAGGCTCCGGGGCGGAGGTGGCAGCCTACTGCGCAAAAAGCGCTCATCTAGCTTAGAGCAATGAGGCTCAGGCCGTGTCTCAGCGGGCCAGTCAATGCTCAGCGGGCCAGTCAATGCTCAGCTTAGCGACTGCCCGCGTAACCACCTCGAGCAGCTCCCCGTATTGAGGAGACTGCAGGCTCTGGGTCGACGCTCTCCACATCGACCTCCTCAGAGGACGATAGGTGGAGCGCCGAGTCCGCTCCCCGGGGGGAAGAAACCGCAGAGCGTGCTTCCGAACCCAGGGAGGGGACAGTGGACCTGGAGGGTGAGGAAGGAGAAAGGGATGGGCCCGTCTCCATTCCCTCCGCCAGGTCCAGCGACCTGTGAGCCCCACGAGCGCAACCGCGAGGCACCGCGAGGCATGCTAGTGAGGGCTCCCTCCTCAAAGAGAGCCCAACGGGAGCGGAGAGTGCGCAGCGGTAAACGCTCACAATGTGCGCAGCCGGCTCCCTCGAGAGCCGACTGAGCGTGCTCCGCTCCCAAACAGGCAAAGCACAGACTGTGTGTATCCCCGCCCGTAATATATCGCGGACAGGGAGGAACACACAGCCTGAAGCACTGCCCGCTCTCGCCCTTAGTCTTATCTTTGGCCTTTGGCATGCTGCCGACAAAACACAAAATAGACGGAACAAAGACAAACAATATACATAGAGCGCTTGCTGAAAACAGGAAGCTAACGCGGGGCTCGCCGCTCGGGCTTTTATGCTTCCAGGTCGCTACGTCACCCCGCCCGTGATGTCTCGCCCATCCATTGGATGGATTAGAAACGTGATTCAGAGCGCGGTCACGCGGGGGGCGTTCCCATAGCATTTCGTGACGCAGCTCGAGTTCCTGAAGGGGAACTCTGTGCACTTGCTGACGTGAATGTACGTTTGACGCGTTAGCATGGCAAGGTGCGTATATTATGATTAAGATACATTTTAAATGAGATGAGATAATGATCTGAGATAGCTTCAGACTGCGGAAATGTTACTATATTTTCTATATTTAATCCGAATGTTTGTATTAAATCAAGAGTGTGACCTATTACATTCTGACTAACCCCTACTGAATCAAGAATGGACACAACCGCTATTCTCAGAGGGTCATCTGGATTATCAAAATGAATATTTAAAGTCACCAACAATTAATGCTTTGTCTAAAGAAACAACCAGGTTAGAGATGAAATCTGCAAATTCACAAAAGACTTATTTTTTTGGCTACGTATGTTATGTTGGTATAAAGAACTTCAAATGTGTTGAATTTATGACTAGGTTTTTAATGTGACGCCTAGATTATCATTATAAATAACTGCAACACCTCCTGCTCTGCCAGTTAGACGGAACTGATGTATGTAACTGTACCCAGGAGGACTAGCTTCATTTAATGCTACAAACTCATTTGGTTTAATCCATATTTCTGTTAAACACAGTACATTAAGAATAAGTACTTTGGACGTAAGAGATCTAATATTCAGCAGTCCTAAATTCAGATCAATGGTGCTAGCTGTGCATTCCGTTTAATTTAATTTTATGTTGATTAGGTTACTAAAACAAACTTTCTGAGAATCTCTACATTTTTGTTTAGCTCGGGGAACAGACACAGTCTCAATATGGTGGAACCTAAGTGACCACTCAGCTAGCAGCTGGCAGACGGTCGGTTTAGCCTGCTTGTCTGCTCCCTGGCCTTGGCCCTGGATTGTCACTGAATAACTAGGCCTGTTCTGAGACTATGTGCTATGCTGCAAGAAATGAGAGCAGCACCTTCCCAAGTGGGATGGACACCGTCCCGCCCTAAAAGGCCAGCCTTGCCCTCAAAACTAGTCCAATTATCTATAAAGCCTACATTGTTTTTAGAGAACCACCTGGACATCCAGCAGTTCAGCGACCATAACCTGCTGTAAGCTACATCGCCACACTGCATTGGGATGGGGCCAGAGCATACTACAATGTTACCCTTAGTAACCTCAGACTGACGAAGACGTATATCATTAGCTCCTACATGAATAACTATCTTTGAAAACCTGTGCTTGCCTAAGACCCTAAGACCCTTTTTCCACTCTTTCTTGCAAAAAACATTCTAGATCCATCAAATTGTGAGGGCATCTCCTGTGCACAGCCTGTTTCAGGTCACCCCACAGATATTTAGTTGGATTCAGGTCTCCCCACAGATTTTTAGTTGGATTCAGGTCTGGGCTCTGGCTAGGCCATTCAGAAACATTGATCTTCTTTTGGTTAAGCCATTCCTTTTTGTTGATTTGGATGTATGCTTTGGGTCCCTGTCATACTGAAAGGTGAAATTCCTTTTCATCTTCAGCTTACTAGCAGACACCTCAATGTTTTGCACTAAAATTGGCTGGTATATGTAGCTATTCATGATTCCCTCCACCTCGACAAAACCCGCAGTTCTGGCTGAAGAAAAGGAGCCCTAAAGCATGATGCTTATTGGATTGAATAGCTGTTGGATACAGTACACAATCTGAATTTGAGGAGGAACTCAATTAAATTAATTCAGACTGGACAAACAAGCGCAATCCATGGAGGCCCCACCTTGCAACTTACAGGACTTAAAGGATCTGCTGCTAACATCTTGGTGCCATATACCACAGTACAGCTTAAGAGGTCTTGTGGAGTCGATGCCTTGTTGAAAATATTACCTTCTGAAGACAGATAGAAGTTAAACTCAAAGAGGCTCAGTGGACTCCAAAGCAATATGTTTATTCTTTGTCTAAAGAAACAACTATGTTTATATGTTTATTCTCGTCACAGCTGGGGAGAACAGCTCCATCAACCAAAGTGTTCCATGCAATTATATAGTTCACTACACATAGCTAGTGTTTTGTGATTGGTAAACAAAGAACTTCATACTTACTGGTCAAAATATATTGGTCAAAATATTGGTCAGGATAAGACCACCATACATTATCATAAAAGATTACATAGTTACCAGGAAAGGAAATACATATGTGTTGTAAATCTAACACTACTACAACTGTGATAACTGCTGATGCGCAACTTCATCTTCACATCAAGGTCATACTCTTCCTCTATTTATCATACACAACAAGACATGACTGCAGCTTCACATGAGGTATCTTAAATCTTTCTTGAGGGAGGGGGTCTCTCTGTACACCTTAAATCCGACCTTCCAGAACATCTTCCTGTTACCTCACAGAACAAGTCTGAATATAATGAACAGTGCACTAGACTTCTCGGCACCCGTAAAAGTGTTGTGTCTACACAGTATATGGTAACTAATAAAGATAAATGATTAACTCATTAGTAGAAGTATTAAATTAAATAATTTTCCATAGCCTTGACAGGAAAGAGCTGTTTTGGTGGCACAAGTGGGACCTACACATTATTAGGCAGGTGGTTTTAATGTTATGGCTGATTGGTGTATTTTATGACTATGTAGTGATCAGAGAGAAATTCAGACCATGGCAGTGTGACTGTGTTTTAAAAATTTATTCCAAATGTCAGTATTAAATCAAGTGCATGTTCATGTAATGAGTGGGTCTTGTTATATTCTGACCTCTAAAACAGACACAAATATGGCCTCAGAGGGCCATATTCCTCTGAGGCCACACACACACACAAACACACACATATATATATATATATATATATATATATATATATATATATATATATATATATATATATATATAGTTAATTGACCAGGTGAGGTCAATTTCCTCATTACTTCAAAACAATTGAAGCAGATAAAAGGTCTGGAGTTGATATCAGGTATTGAGTTTGGCAGCTGTTCGACTGGAAGTTCAAGTTCAAATGGAGTTTATTGTCATTTCAGCCATATACAAGTACATAGTGAAACGAAACAACATTTCTCCAAGACCAAGGTGCTACATAAGACAACACAGAACAACACAGAACTACAAGGGACTACATAAAAGTGCAAACATGTGCAGACAGCACAAGACAGTACAAGACAGTACAACGACTACTGAGACAGACAATGGGCATAGTAGGTCCAAGTGCAGCGCCGACCAGTACACAGATCTGTTTAAAAGTGAACCTAGTGACAATAGTGCAAAGAGTACAAGAGCATAATACAAGTAGCTGAAATAGTGTAAACATTAGTGTAAACATAAGAGTAGCAGCCTATGTACAGTAATAAGTATTTGTAGCAGCATAAACATGTGCAAAAACTTGCAAAAAGATTTCAGAGAGGATGGGGGATGCTCAGTTGTGTGTGTATATATGTATGTGTGTGTTCCTTCAGTCCAGTTTCTGAGTATGGAGGACTCATGGGGGGAAGAAACTATTGCACAGTCTGGTCGTGAGGGCCCGAATGCTTCGGTACCGTTTGCCAGACGGCAGGAGGGTAAAGAGTGTGTGAGAGGGGTGTGTGGGGTCATCCACAGTGCTGGTGGCTTTGCGGATGCAGCGTGAGGTGTAAATGTCCGTGATGGAGGGAAGAGAGACCCAGATGATCTTCTCAGTTGTCCTCACTATCCGCTGCAGGGTCTTGTGATCCGAGACAGTGCAATTCCCAAACCAGGCAGTGATGCAGCTGCTCAGGATGCTCTCGATAGTCCCTCTGTAGAACATGGAGAGGATGGGGGGTGGGAGATGTGCTTTCCTCAGTCTTCTCAGAAAGTACAGGCGCTGCCGGGCTTTCTTAGTTATGGAACTGGTGTTGAGCGACCAGGTGAGGTTTTCCACCAGGTGAACACCAAGAAACTTGGTGCTCTTGACGATCTCCACGGAGGAGCCGCCGATGTTCAGCGGAGAGTGGTCGTTCTGTGCTCTTCTGAAGTCAACAACCATCTCTTTAGTTTTGTCCACGTTCAGAGACAGGTTGTTGGCTCTGCACCAGTCGAGTGGAGCTACCAATATGAAGTCCAAGGAATGCAAGTGAAGGAGGCCATCATTGGGCTGAAAAAACAACGTAAATCTATAAAAGAGATAGCAAAAACCTTAGGTCTGGCCAAATCAACATTTGGGTATATTCTTAAAAAGAAGAAATGCACTGGTGAGCTCAGCAACACCAAAAAGCCTGGAAGACCACGGAAGACAACTAAAGTGGATGATCGCAGAATCCTTTCTTTGGTGAAGAAAAACCCCTTCACAACATCAACAGAAGTCAGGAATACAATGAAGAGATGCCTTCATGAATGTAAATACAGAGGGATTACGACAAGGTGCAAACCACTGGTAATATTCAAGAACAGGAAAGCCAGATTAGACTTTGCAAGAAAACATCTAAAAAAAGCCTCCCATGTTCTGGAATAAGATTCTTTGGACTGATGAAACCAAGATTAACTTGTACGAGAATGATTGGAAGAGAAAAGTATGCAGAAAGAAAGGAACAGCTAATGCTCCAAAGTATACCACATCATGTGTCAAACATGGTGGAGGAAGTGTTATGGCATGGGCATGTATGGCTGCCAATGGAACGGGCTCACTGGTGTTTATTGATTATCTGACTGCTGACAGAAGTAGCAAGATGAATCCTGAGGTTTACAGGGCTATACTCTCTGCTCACATTCAGCCAAATGCTACAAAACTGATAGGACGCTGTTTCACAGTTCGGGTTGATAATGACCCTAAGCATACTGTGAAAGCAACTCAAGACTTTTTGAAGGCAAAGAAATGGAATATTCTTCAATGGCCAAGTCAGTGGCCTGATCTCAACCCAATAAAGCATGCTTTTCAGTTACTGAAGACAAGACTGAAGGCAGAAAGACCCACATACAAGCAGTAACTGAAGGTGGCTGCAGTGAAGGCCTGGCAAAGCATCTCCAGGGAGGAAACTCAGTTGAAACTTGGTGATGTCCATGGGCTCCAGACTTCAATTCAATTGAATTCAGTTTTATTTTCAATCCAATTTTATTTGTATAGCGCTTTTAACAATGGACATTGTCACAAACCAGCTTTACAGAAATAAATGGATTCACAAAAAATATATTGCAAATATGTGAATTTATCCGTGTGAATTTATCCCTAATGAGCAAGCCAGAGGTGATGGTGGCAAGGAAAAACTCCCTGAGATGATATGAGGAACAATCCTTGAGAGGCACCAGGCTCAAAAGGGAACCCATCCTAATCTGGGTGCAATGGATAGTGCAATTATAAATAAATCCCTTCTATTATTGTGTACTATATGGACAAGTAGTGCAATTGTGCAACCAATAAATTCATAACAGTTTTTGCAAGAAGTCCGGTTGGTTAAAATCTATCCACTGTCCACTGATGGAGTCCTGAGTATGAAGGTGCTTGTAGCAACCACAGCCCCAAAGCCACTACAGCAATTGCAGTCCCAAGCCATTACAGTACAGCTCCCCATATGTGATCCCCAAGCCATCTCCACAGCCCCCAGGTGGCACCATCCCCAGCAAACCAAATGGTTCTTCAGGCCATCCATATGGGACCGCCCCCAGCAGCAGCGAGTGAACTCAACTGATGAGAACTCCAACCAGAAGTAGGGCATCAGGATAGGTCAGGCAGCGAGGAGGAGCAGAAGGGGTCAGGATCACTGGCATCTCAGAATTAGCATGTGTAGCTCGACAGAAAGTGAGGGAGAGAGAGAGATGGAGAGAGAGGGAGAGATTGTTAGGTAAGCTTTTGTCCTCTAATGGTTAAGGACAATGTACTTTGCGTACAGAGTGCAAGCAGGGACTCCGGCAAGACTAGCTATGACAGCATAACTAAAAGGGAGAGCCAGAAGCTAACACAGACATGAGGGCAAACTGGGACATAAGGCAGCCAGCCACTCCACCGTCGACAAACATGAGTGAACGTGTGAGAGTGGGGGGGCGACAGCATCCAAAGATCCCAGTTCACCACAACACTCTATGCCTGTGAACCCTCCAGACCTGCCCCTGTACCTAAGAAAAAATTATTCACAAAGGGCTTGACTAAACAAATATGTTTTCAGCCTAGACTTAAACACTGAGACTGTGTCTGAGCCCCGAACACTAAGTGGAAGGCTGTTCCATAACTGTGGGGCTTGGTAAGAGAAAGCTCTGAGATGAAAGAAAGCAATCAGTTATATTATCTACATGAGCTTCAAAAGAAAGACTAGAGTTGATAATCACACAAAGGTCTTTTCCTGCTGCACATGATGAAACAGAAATTCCATTCAGAGTTATGATGTAATCAGAAAGCTTACTTCTAACTTCATGTGGTCCTAGTACAAGTACTTCTGTCTTGTCAGAATTAAGTAAGAGAAAGTTAATAAGCATCCAGTTTCTAATGTCTTTTACACATTCCTCAACTTTATTAAGCTGGTGTCTGTCATCTGGCTTTGCTGAAACATACAACTGTGTGTCATCAGCGTAACAGTGGAAGCTAATACCATGTTTACGTATAATTTTGCCCAGAGGTAGCATATATAAAGAAAAGAGCAGTGAGCCTAAAACAGAGCCTTGCGGGACACCAAACTTTACCTTAGCATGAGAAGAGAAGTCACCATTTACGTTTACAAACTGATAACGATCAGTCAAATAAGACCTGAGCCAGGAAAGGGCCGTTCCCTTAATGCCTACTACATTTTCCAGTCTATCAAGGAGAATAGCATGATCAATGATATCAAAAGCTGCACTAAGGTCAAGCAGCACAAGCAAGTAGATCAGAGGCCAGTAGTAAGTCATTTACCACTATATCCAGTGCAGTCTCTGTGCTCTGAGGAGGCCTAAATCCTGACTGATACATTTCATGAATGTTATTCCTATGTAAGTATGAGCATAGCTGCTGTGCTACAACTTTTCCAGGACCTTGGACATAAAGGGGAGGTTTGATATTGGTCTATAGTTAGACAGCTGTCAGGGGTCAAGGTCAGGCTTTTTAATCAAGAGCTTGATAACTGCTAATTTAAAAGATTTAGGTACATAGCCAATGCTAAGGGAAGAATTGATTATCTTTAAAAGCGGTTTGATTGTTTCAGGAAATATTTGTTTGAGGAAACATGTACATAAAGGATGTAGTATACAGGTTGATGATTTTGATGATGTAATTAGTGAAATTAGTTCAGTCTGTTCAAGGGGAGTAAAACATTGTAATTGTTGATCTGATATTATTATATTATCATCTACAGGGTTAGTTATAAAATTGTCTGGTTTTAAATTAATAGTTACCATTGAAAAAATTCATGAAGTCATCACTGCTATATAATGATTGTGTGCGTGTTTCTATTGTGGTCTTATTCCTAGTTAATTTTGCTACAGTATTAAATAAGAATCTAGGATTATTTCTGTTATCTTCAATTAGGGTGGAGAGATACATTGATCTAGCAGCACTAAGAGCTTTCCGGTAGCTCAAAAGGCTCTCCTTCCATGCTATTTGAAATACTACCGATTTAGTTTGACGCCATTTACGTCCTAGTTTTCGGGTGGTCTGTATTAAAATTTGTGTGTGATCACTATACCACGGTGTTAGCTTGTCTTTTAAGTGGAGCTACGTTATCTAGCGAGTTGCAGAACGTTGATTCTAAGCATTCAGTTGCCTGGTCAAGTTCTTTGGGATCAGACGGCGATCCAATCATGGTTGATAAATCTGGGAGATTACTGATAAAATTCTGTGCAGTTGTTGACGTCAAAGTACGTTTTTTCACGGTGACGTGGCAAGGTGCATATATTATTATTGAGACACATTTTAAATGAGATGAGGTAATGATCTGAGCTTCAGACTGTGGAAATAAGACTATATTTTCTATATTTAATCCAGATGTTAATATTAGGTCAAGAGTGTGACCTCCATTATGAGTGGGTCCTATTACATTCTGATTGACCCCTACTGAATCAAGAATGGACACAACTGCTGTTCTTAGAGGGTCATCTGGATTATCAAAATGAATATTAAAGTCTCCAGCAATTAATGCTTTGTCTAAAGAAACAACCAGGTTAGAGATGAAATCCGCAAATTCACATAGGAATTCCGAATATGGCCCTGGGGGTCTGTAAATAATAATTAGTGGAATCACCTGGGTAGACTTATTTTTAGTGACTATGTATGTTATTTTAGTATAAAGAACTTCAAATGCGTTGATTTTATGACTAGGTTTTTGTATGATGCCTAGATTATCATTATAGATGACTGCGACGCCTCCTCCTTTGCCACTTAGACGGGGCTGATGTATGTAACTGTACCCGGGAGGACTAGCTTCATTTAATGCTACAAACTCATTTGGCTTAATCCACGTTTCTGTTAAACACAGTACATCAAACTCCTGATCAGTAATGATTTCATTAACAATAAGCGCTTTAGACGTAAGAGATCTAATATTCAACAGTCCTAGCTTCAGATCAACGGTGCTGGCTACGCATTCGGTTTGATTTAATTTTATGTTAATTAGGTTACTAAAACAAACTATCTGAGTATTTCTATTCAATTCAATTCAATTCATTTTTATTTGTATAGCACTTTTTTACAAAGGTCATTGTCTCAAAGCAGCTTTACACAAACAAAAGTAAAGTGAAGTGTGTGTGTGTGACGTCTCTGATGAGCAAGCAGGGCGACGGTGGCAAGGAAAAACTCCCTGAGATGGTGATAGGAAGAAACCTTGAGAGGAACCAGACTCAACAGAGAACCCATCCTCATATGGGTTTACACTGTAGTGCGCGTGTGTGTGTACAATGTGCGTTTGTGTAGTCCATAGAAAACAGCTGAAGCGTCTTCGTGGCAGTGTGAAGCATTGCCGGTGGACAGGTCCAGAGTGAAGGGGGGGACGTCTGGATTACCAGCAGCTCAGGAGTGACGCTCATCTGGTCCAGAGCATAGGGGGGGTCTGGATCACCGGCAGCTCAGGAGTGTAGCTCGGCAGAAAGAGAAGGAAAGTGGTTAGGTACACTGACAGTCACCGTGTGGAGATAAAACTTAATGAGGAGTGCAGGGGACTCCGGCAGGACTAGCTATAACAGCATAACTAAAAGGAGAACCGGGGGAAACACAGACATGAGAGATCCCTGATATGTTAGGCATACAGTCACTCTGCCGTCACAAACCTGAGTGACTAACGAGAGTGAGGAAGACAGCATCCAAACACACCAGATCACCATAACACTCAACAT